>NC_056728.1:978619153-978919153 GCF_019279795.1 Protopterus annectens | reverse complement strand
ACCTCAGAAAGGTCCTTCTCCAGGAAACAGAGTGGGAGTAAAAAGATGTGGTTCAAGGAATCTCAGGGTCCTTTCCAGGATTCTCAGGGAGATTTTTTTCCCCAGTAGCAGAGGGTGAATAACCAAAATGGTAGACGCCACCCACACAGACGAGGAGGTCTGCAGAACCAAGGATGTTCTTCATGTTTCACTGTTGCAGTCATTACATTTGGGTAATCCTGCTGGCAGGTTGCCCTCAGTTGGCCTGAATTCCAAAGTCTTGGGTCCTGCGTCAGCTGCTGTCGCCCCTTCCCTGACATCAGGTTGTCAGGGGTATAAAAGATGCAGCCGACGTCATTTTCTTCAGACTTTCTTGCCGTGAGGTGCCCGAAGCAGAAGCAGTTCGCAACTCCTGAGATTTTCGTGTTTGAGTTTCAGATCCGAAGTCTTCATTAAAACTAAGTACCCCGTTAGAGAAACGTTTTTCTTGCTCCAGACCGATGTCAGAAAAAGTTAATAATTGTATTTCTTGTGGAAAGCAAATACCTCATAAGGACTTTCATTCTTACTGTATTCCTTGCCTAGGCCCTGACCACGACATCTCTAGTTGTCTGTTTTGTGCTAGATTTAACCAAGGCACTATTAAGCGTCGGTATGATTTTGCATTAAGCTATTTTGGATGCAGATTTAATTATAAAATGTCGTTGGATAGCCATCCAACTACCGAACTTCACAAAAAATGCAAAGAAAAAGACAGGCAACAGAGGCCCAAAACCGACAACAAAGCTTCTCCTAAGCCACTCGCCGGTTCTCAGTGAGGCGCTTTCACAGCCCCTGACGCCCGCTATCATAGAGTCGCAGACCGCTACCGACTCCCACGTGGAGTCAGCTAGGCCGCCAGAAACTCAAGGTATTGGAGCCTCGGACATTATTCCCTCAGATGGGTCTGGAGCTACTGAGCAGGCACCAGCTTCTGAGGGTGTATTCAGATTTAAACAATTATACATTAAACCGACTTCAGCTTCAAAGGCAAAGACTAAAGCACCTTTAAAGACAAAGAAACAAACTCAACAGCCACATGGACAGGCCTCCGTGCCCAAAAAACAGATGCTCAAAATGGCCGAAGATTTGATTACCTTGATCAGGGGTTCCCATCCTCCTCCTGGTAAGAGGGTTCCCATCCTCCTCCTGATAAGAGGCCTAGGCAAGAGACAGACTATGAATCTTCAGATCGGGTTTCTATTTCTTCTGATTCCTCTTCTGATCAGGAATATTCACTTCCCCCCTATGAGGATTCTGATGCTGAAGAATCTATTCCTTCAGCTTCTCCTCCTGAGGACTATTCTTTTGGGGAAACCTTGCATACCATGAGGGAGCATTTGCACTGGGAGAGCCAAGATTTTTTTAGAATCTAAAAAGAGGCTGAGGGACTTCCTTTTACTACCTCAACGCAGGCCTCTAGCTATTCCACCTGTGTTAGACATTGTAGATGATGCGTTTTCAGAGTCTAGTCTGACCCCTGACTCCTTACCTCCAGCTCCTGTTAAGCCTGACAGATATTACAGGGTTCCTTATTCTCATAAATTCCTTTTTCAAAAACCCTACTGCAGACCCAGAAACTATTTCACAGGGTCCCAAAGGGGTTAAGGCCTCCACTGCAAAAAAAACCCTACCCCCTCTGACAGAGATTCTAGGGCACTGGATAGATGGGGCAAAAAGGTTTACACATCTGCTACCTTGGCTACAAGGGCCTTAAACTGCCAGTTTCATATGCTCAAATTTCAGCGATATATCATGACATTGCTTAAACAGAAAATGTTAAATTTGGAATGTGCAGAAAACAAAGAAATGCAGGATTTATTGAATGCAGCTGAACAAGCTGGAAAGCATACTTTGCAATGTGGTTTTGATTCTCTGGAGGCCTCCTGCAGGGCCACAGTTACGAGTTCTGTCATTAGGAGGCATGCTTGGTTAAAGGAACAAAATCTGCCTGATCATGTCAAAGTTAAATTACTAGATGCACCGTTACAGCTTGATACCTTGTTTGGTGTTAAGACAGAAGAGGTATTAAAGAAAATGGATGACAACGATAAATCTATGCAATCTGTCAAAGATTTTTTTACAAGTACAGCCACCTAGGTTTAGCAGAAACTGGCCTACAAAGAATTGGTCCTTTCCAGTGTCAGACAGACCTCAAAGGGGCATATCCAGATGCCCTAGAGGCAGATCCCAGGCGCAAGGTTCGTACAGGTCTAAGCAATGGGGTGCTTTTACCTCCAAAAGTGGAGAAGATAAATCACAACCATACAGGAAACAGTCCCATTGACTTCCCCCTGCCTGCACCACGCACTTATCTCCTGACAGCACCTTTAGGGGGAAAAATAGCACTTTTCTCTCAAAATTGGCACATTATAACCCGGGACAAATGGGCTCTAAACATAGTTGTCACAAGGCTACAAGTTCCACTTCCATACCCTGCCAAAGGCAAATGGTTGGCCAGATCTGCCAACAAATCAGTGGGCAGAGGCACAAAAGCAAGTTTCATCCCTCATGGACATGAGGGCTATTCAACAAGTGCCACAGCAAGAGCAGGGACAAGGGTTTTACTCGACTGTTCTTGGTACCCAGAAATGACGAAACATGGAGACCCATACTGGACCTATCTATTCTAAACACGTTCCTGGATATACCAAAATTCAAGATGTTGACTTTGCAGCAGCTTCTGCCCATGCTGGGCAGAAAGGCTTGGCTCGTGACTTTAGACCTAAAAGAGGCATACCTGCATGTCCCAATCAGACAATCATGCAGAAGATACCTCGGATTCAAGGCTGGCTCAATGAATTACCAATTCTCTGCACTGCCCTTTGGCTTATCTACTGCGCCCAGGGTCTTTACAAAGTGCCTGGCACCAGTAATTGCTTTCTGCAGACAGAGGAATACAAATATATCCTTACTTGGACGACTGCCTCATTCAAGCAGAGAACAAGGACATTCTGCTACAGCATCTGGCGTTTGTGAAAAGACTTTTTAACATTTTTAGGGTACACAGTCAACTAAAAGAAGTCAAAACTAGTACCGTCTCAAGAGATAATATTCCTGGGTGCAAGCTTAAATACAACTGCCCAGATGGCTTATCTCCCGCCAGACAAACAAAGGCAACTGGCTACCTATTTCAAAGGATTGGCAACAAAGACCCAGTTATATGCAAGAAAAATTCTGCAGGTTTTGGGCTTCATTGCATCCTGCATCCTACTAATTCCATATGCAAGACTGCATATGAGGAGACTTCAGTGGTACCTAAAAAGTGTCTGGACGCAACATTGCCACAGCCTGGAAACAATGATTACTCTCATTCCCTGCCTGCAACAGGAGTTTCAATGGTGGGCAAAGGCTTGTCACCAAAACAAGGGACAGCCATTCTCATTACCCCCAGCCAGGCAGAACCTAACAACAGATGCATCAGATTATGCCTGGGGGGGGGCCCACATGGCAGGAAGATGCATTCAGGGCACATGGTCTTCAAACTAAATGCATCTACAATATCAATCAAAAAGAGATGCTAGCTGTTCAAAATGCCCTGACAGCCTTCAAGGACCTACTTAGGTTCATAGGTTCATACTAGGCTATCTGCCCAAGGGCATTTATAAGCCTAGCCCATAGTTATGTGGCTTTCGCCACCCCTTTAGTTTGAATAAAAACTATGCCTATCATTTTGCTGTGCCTCTGTCAAGCAGTGACGCTGAAGTAATCCCTGGGGTATATCTGCAATCTCCCATCCATTGGTCAAGATTCCTCTTGAACAAGACCAGAGAGGTGCTCTGCCTCACATGTACCGGGATTTTGTTCCACAGCATAGGGAGTCTCTGGGTGATGAATCTGTCCCTCCAGCACGTTCTATTTATAACCGTGTCAAGGTTTAAGTCTCCCGCCCTTGTGGTTCTGAGGGATCTAGATTTTTGAGGTGAAGCATATTCATCAAATCTGGGTTTGACATGGCCTTATATGTCAGGCACAGGTCACCTCTGAGCAAGCGGTATGAGACTGAATAGAGCTGGAGTTCTTTCAGTCGGGCAGCATAAGACAGATTTTTGAGACCCTTTATCCTTTTGGTGAGGAACTTTGGGGCCTTTCAAGCTGCAGCAGGTGTCTGGTCAGATACATTCGAACGGGCATTGTACTCAATCATAGGTCTAATAAGTGATGAGTACAGGGGACGATGACCTCCCTTGATCTAGATGTGAATCCCTTCATGATCAGGTGGGTGATATAGAAGGTTTTCCTAACTACTTTAGCAACATGAGTGTCAAGCGAAGGCTACTGTCAACCTGGGTCCCCAGATCTCTGGTGACTTTTTCTGTGCTCAGTGGATTGCCACCTATATGGTAGCTAGGGTAGCCTTGTTTTTCCCAAAGGGTATGACTATGCATTTTTGGCGTTTAACTTCAGGCCATGGCTCTGGCACCAGTTATCCATTTCTGTGAGGCCCTTCTGGAGGATATCTGTGTCAGATGTGTTTTCGACTATGGCGCCCAGTTTGCAGTCATCTGCAAACTTTGTCAGCCATAACCCTCCTGTGTTTGCTTGTACTTCAGAAAAGTAGATGCCGAACAAGAGTGGACCCAGGACTGAGCCCTGTGGGACACCACTTGTGACAGGCTTTGAGTCTGACATGGCTCCAGCAACTCTGACCCTGTGGGTTCTGTCACTTAGCCAGTTTGCAACCCATCTTGTGATGTATGGGTTTACATTCAAGCTGATGAGTTTTTCGATGATACCTGAGTGGGGTATTGTGTCGAAGGCCTTTGCCTACTTCATCCGGGACAACTACTGATAAAGACAGACAACACTATGGTCATGTGGTATATAAACAAGCAGGGGGGCACACATTCTTACTCCTTTTGCAGACTAGCCATGACTTTGTGGGACACAGCATTGACTTACCAAGTACATCTGCAGGCACAATTCCTGCCAGGAAAGGAAAATACTCGAGCAAACGAACTAAGCAAATGGATCCCCATGAGTGGCAGCTGGATCCACAAGTCTTCAGCATGATAACAAGGAAATGGGGATGCCCAGACATAGATCTAGTTGCCTCCCCTCACAACTACCAACTAAAAAGATTCTGCACAAGGACTTATCACAGACTAGCATGGAAAGTGGACGCCCTATCTTTCAGCTGGGAAAAACCTATCAGTATATGCCTTTCCTCCACTGCCTCTCCTCCCCAAGGTACTCCTAAAGGTCAGACAGGGGAAGCCAAAGATGATACTGATTGTCCCAGACTGGCCCTGAGAGTACTGATATCCAATCCTAAGGAACTTTTCTCATTGCCCAGCTTGGACCTTACCTCTAATACCTCAAGTACTGTCCTAGCAAAACAATCAGATCCTGCACAGCCACCTCAGGACTTTAAACCTGGCAGCATGGTGGATAATGTCATACAAAATACACCTCTCAGTAAAGCTGTGATGGATGTCATTTTGGAAGCCAGAAGGCCTAGTATTAGAAAATCTTATGCTGGGAAATGGAAGAGCTTCTGTGCTTGGAACCAGGCACAAGAAACTGATACAGCTGTACCAAATATTCCTCAGATTTTGCAATACTTAACTGAGATGCTGGACAAAGGCCTATCTTTTTCATCAATTAAAATTCATGCCTCTGCCATTTCTGCTCATTACAATACAGAGCCACCAGTCTTTCTCATCCTTTATTAAAGCAGTACCTCAGAGGAGCTAATAATTTAAGGCCTCCAAGGAGATCACCAATACCTGCATGGGACCTTAACTATGTCTTGGAAAAACTCACCCTGCCTCCTTTTGAGCCAGCTGCTACTCCGATATAAAGTTTTTATCTTGGAAAACAGCTCTGCTCCTAGCAGTAACTTCTTCAAGATGAGTTTCAGAGCTACAGGCACTAATGGCTGTGGAACCTTTTATCATTTTTCATCCAGACAGGGTCTCTCTTAGGACAAACCCAACATTTATGCCTAAGGTGGTGTCCAGCATGGCTCTTAAACTATTCATCTGCCAACTTTTTATCCAAATCCACAGAATAAGGGGGAGAGAATTCTGCATTCTTTGGACATACACAGACAGCTTAGATTCTACTTGGACAAAACCAAAGTTTTCAGGAAGACAGAGCAATTACTAGTGGCATATGCTGCAGGATCACAAGGAAAGGCTATCTCAAAGCAGACTATTTCAAAGTGGATAGGCCACTGCATTAGTTTCTGCTATTTATGCCATGACAAGCCAGTGTCTAAGGGCATTAGGCCAGATTCTACCAGAGCTGCAGCCACTTCAGCAGCCTTTCTCAGGGGAATACCAACCAAAGACATTTTAGAGGCTGCTACTTGGAGTTCAGTGCACACCTTTAAAACGAACTATCATTTGCCACTCTACTCTAAATCCAGGGCAGGCTTTGCCACTGCAGTTCTGCAGGGCCTCATAGCCGCTCCTAATGCTATTTAGCTCTAGCCTCCCAACCACAACTTTGGGACTCTACCCAAATGTAATGACTGCAACAGTGAAACACGAAGAACATAGTACAGTTTTGTACACTTAACATAAATATAGATGTTCGCGTGTATTCACTGTTGCAGTCCAGGTTACCCACCTGCCATCCCCCTTTTTTCTGATGGAACTTATCTTTCCTTCTCTGATTTATGCAACCTATGTGGTGTGTTTGCTTGTAGATGAAGGTAAAGTATATATTGGTGCATGTATTTATATATATATATATATATATATATATATATATAGGTTCATAGGTTCATACTAGGCTATCTGCCCGAGGGCATTTACAAGCCTAGCCCATAGTTTTGTGGCTTACGCCACCCCTTTAGTATGGGGAACTATACCCATTATTTTGCTGTGCCTCTGTTGAGCAGTGACACTGAGGTAATCCCTGGGGTATATCTGCGATCTCCCATCCATATATAGATTATATATATATATATATATATATATATATATATATTAATTTTGGCTACCCTTTTAGGGGGCACCTGACTTGTGGGGCAAGAAAAACTGAAGAAAATGGCGTCGGCTGCTTCTTTTATACCCCTGACGGCCTGACGTCAGGGAAGGGGCAACAGCAGCTGACGCAAGACCCAAGACTTTGGAATTCAGACCGACTGAGGGCAACCTGCCAGCAGGATTACCCAAATGTAATGACTGCAACAGTGAATACACTCGAACATCTACATTTATGGTAAGTGTACACAACTGTACTGTCTCAAGAGTCTTTCTTGGAAGACCCTTTCAGTGCTCCTGAATGGTTGCCCGACTGCCTTCCTCTGGAGGCAGTGGGGGGGTGCTTTTCCTTGCAGCCCGAAGCCTGGGAAGTTATCACAGTCGATGGGCGGTAAGGATCCTATCAAGAGGATACTCCCCTTCCCTTTTTAGTGAAACCAAGACAAGAATCTGTTTTCTCAGATGCGTACCACCCAATCAGAGGGAGGCAGCCTCAAAAATTGCTGCAAAAGAGAGTCATCCAGGAGGTCCCTCCCAGTCAGGTTGGATCGGGTGTTTACTCAAGGTTCTTTTTGGTTCCCAAGAAAGACAAGGGACCGAAGGCCCATTCTGGTCCTGACATTTCTGAACAAATCAGTAAGGAACAGGAAGTTCAGGATGACTACGGTTCAGTACATCCTACTTCTACTGAGAAAGAATGACTGGACGTGCTCAATGGACCAGAAGGATGCATACTACCACATTAAGAGGGACAGGCACTCCAGAAGGTTTCTTTGTTTCAGGCTGGGAGACAGTCATTTTCAGTTCAGATCTCTCCTGTTTGGTGTCACTACAGCCCCCCCAGGGGTTCACTAAATGCTTGGCAGTGGTTGCAGTTCATCTCAGGCTGCAGGGATTCCATGTATTTTCCTGTCTGGACGACTGGCTCTTGACCGCTTCAACCAGACATCACCTTATTCAGGTCAGGGAAAAGACATCTTTTGTGTCTGGCCACCGACCTCGGCATAACTCTTAGTTTAGAAAAATCTCAATTGTAACCAGTCCAAGTGATACAATGCATAATGGCACAGCTCGATACCACAGTTTCCAGGGTCTTTCTGACAGTGGACCGAGTGTCAAGCCTGGGTCTTCATGTCAGGCAAATTCTAGCCATACCAACACCCCCAATGGGCTTGGTCCTCAGAGCTCTCGGCTCGATGGCGGACACGGTACCGCTTCTGCCCACAGCATGCCTTCACATGAGATTCTTACAATGGACGTCAGTGTACAGTGGTCCTTATGCAGGAATCTTCTAAGCTTTCCCATCTAACTTTCCCGTGTATGCAAAGAATCCATGTTATGGTGGCTTCACTCTGCAAACGTTACTCACTCAAGGATGACCCTTCATCCTCCCTTCCCCAAACATCATGGTGACCACGGACACCTCTCAGATGGGGTGGGGGCATTATCTGGGTCATATGGCTCAAGGCACGTGGATGCCCCTGAAGACCAATTTGTACATCAATGTCCTAGAGATGAGAGCAGTTCTTTTGGCATTGCAAGAGCTACATAGCTTTCTCCCTCTAGGGACTACTGCAGTACATATGGGCAGTATGTTGTCAGAGGTCTGGTACATCAACAAACTGGGAGGAACCAGGTCTTACCACCTGTGTCATGAAGCTGTGTGTGTGTGGCAATGGGCGATCTCTATCATCCACTTTCTAGTGGCAACACATTCCGGGAGACTCCCAACATTTTGGTGGAGAGGCTCAGGAGTGGTCACTGAACAAATCCACAGCAAAGATGACCTTTCAGAATTATTATCTTAAATGCAATAGGAATGTAAGGGGTTGTACTTTAAAAGTTTTTTGATGCACTTTAAATGTTTCTGAAACATTGCAATTGCTCAGGATGCTCTCTAGGTTTACATTTTCCTGGCTCACTGATTAAATTGATCAATTATGGTATAATTGAATAATGAATGTAGTGAAATGTATATAAAGTATACCATTCTTGTGTATGATTATTCCCTGGAAGGCTTGATGCCGAAGTACTGGGAACACAGTAAAAGTGGATGGTGACCGTTTCTTCACTTGTCTAGTGTGTTTTTTCTGTCCTTGGTGAGTTGGTTCGTGGAGTGGTGTTTTTGGAGTTTTCTGACAGCATGTCGGTTACTGGAGCTTCGGTTGGTAGAGACATATCCAATTCCATGTCCAATTCAGTGACTATCTTTCTTTCATGTACAGAAATGTGGAGAGAAAGGGATGAGAAGGTGGCTGCTTCCAATTTTTGTGGTCTTGTAATGGACTGGGAGACCAGCAGGCAACCAGGTATGAGAGACTAGAATGTTTGCTTGTAAAGGAGGTGTCTGTATATTATGATACCTGGTTGCTGGAGAAATATATCAGCCTGAATTTAACCCCTTGGGGTTTAAGGGTAGACAAACTTCCAGCTTCTGAATTTTCTGAAGCTGAAGTTGCAGCTGATTTATTTGAGGAGTGGAAGGATATCTCTTTACAGTGTACTTTAAATCAGACGTAACAATAGACTGCATGAACATGTAAGAAATTAAATTTTGGAGCTGCAGGACAAGCTTAAGGGGGAAACTGCAACTGCCATATTTAATAATAAAATGAAGGACATTCGTGTGAGAGTGGGTAAAGCTGAGGCTGACATACTTGAAAGGAAACGCAGTAAGCTTGAAAGAGATAATCGTGATTATAGGAGCAACCTCATCTTTCTGTGGCAGAGAAAACCTAGGCAGATCAGGTCCACCCTAAAAAAATACGGCTATGAGGTCTCTGAGTTTGCGAGAGTCATTCTTTACATCCACAGAAGCAAGCAGCAGCATCAGCAGCAGGAAAAGTGTTTTGTTTGAGGAACTGAGTGATGGAGGCATCCAGCATGGTGGGCAGAGCATTGGTCAGAGAGTGAGCCCACAGCAATCGAAAAGCAAGCGCAACCAGAGGTGGCAGAACAGAAAGAAATGAAGAAAATCGGAGAATTGGACATTCTGGACTTAACATTACTAATGATGTTGTTGTCACATGTAATGAGGAGTATAATAACTGGTATGTCTTGAATAACGTAAATAGTCCACATTCACTGAGTCAAAGTGAAATGCTAAATATTATTAATCTATCAGATTTCCAGTTAGAGAGGTTCATAGGTAGGTTCTAGGCTATCTGCCCAAAGGCATTTATAAGCCTAGCCAGAATGTGTTGGCTTTCGCCGCCCCCTTAGATTAGTTCCCCGTGCCTCTGTCCAGCAGAGCCACTGAAGTGATCCCGGGGTAAACTTTCTGTTTCCTATCCACTCGTCAAGGTTTCTCTTTAAGAGTGTTAGCAATGAGCTCTGCCTAATGTATACTGGAATCTTGTTCCAAATCATGGGAAGTCTCTGTGACAGGAATCTATCCCTCCAGCACGTCCTATTTATTGTTGTGGTGAGGTTTAGATCACTGGAGCGTGTGGCTCGAGGGGATAAGCTTTTCTTTAGGTGGAGCATGTCGATCAGTTCTGGGTTGGACGTGGCCTTGTATGTCAGGTAGAGATCACCTCTGAGTAGGCGGTATGCAACCGAGTACAGCTGGAGTTTCTTCAGTCGAGCTGCATAGGGCATCTGTTTAAGGCCAGTGATCCTCTTGGTGAGGTACTTATGTGGTCTGTCCAGCTTTTGCAGGTGTCTTGTAAGATACATCCCAAATGGGGCGTTGTACTCTATGATGGGTCTGATGAGCAATGAGTAGAGGGGCACAATGACCTCTTTTGATCTGGATGCCATGTAGAAGGATTTTCTAACCACTTTGGCAATGTGATTATCAAAGGAGAGTTTACTATCTACTTGGGTCCCCACATCCCTTATTACATCTTCCCTATTTAGGGGATTACCACCTATTTGGTAGTTTGTGGGTACTTTGTTTTTTCCAAAGGGGATGACTGCACTTTTTGGCATTTAGCTTGAGGCCATGATTTTGACACCAGGTGTCCGTCTCCGTGAGACCCTTTTGGAGGATGTCTGTGTCAGCTGGAGAGTCAATTATAGCCCCTAGTTTGCAGTCGTCTGCGAACTTGGTCAGCCGTAGTCCTCCTGTGCTTGCCTGTACCTCTGAGAAGTATATGCCGAACAGGAGGGGTCCTAGGACTGAGCCCTGGGGAACGCCACTTGTAACCAGTTTAGAGTCAGACCTAGCTCCCGCAACTCTTGCCATGTGAGTTCTGTCTGTGAGCCAGTTGGCAACCCATCTTGTGACGTAGGGGTTTATGTTCAGACTGGTGAGCTTGTCTATAATACCAGAATGCGGAATGGTGTCAGAGGCCTTTGCGAGGTCTAGGTAGGCTGTGTGTACCACCTTTTCCTCGTCTATAGCCTTGGTAATTGTCTCAAAGAAGTCCACCAGGTTTATGAGGCATGATCTGCCCTTAACAAAGCCAAACTGGGTAGGGCCTAGTGTTTGGAGGTTCCCAATGTCTCAGTTAATTAGTTCCATGATGATGCGCTCCATAGCCTTGCAGACCAAGCTAGTCAGGCTTATAGGGCGATAGTATCCGGGGTCTGTTGTGGCTCCACCTTTTTGGAGTGGAATAACCGTTGCTGTGCGCCACTCTATAGGTACGTAACCTGTGGAGAGGCTGAGTTTGAACAGTGTGTTTAGGTGAGGGGTTAGTTTGTCTTTGAGCTCGTGTATGACGCAGCCTGGGACTCAGTCCAGTCCCATTGATGCTGTGTTTTTGACTTTGGAGAGGGCTGTTTTAACCTGAGTGTCTGTGATTCAGGAGCTCTATATTCTTCTGGTATGGTTATGGGCCCTTTGGGGGTGAGAGGGGGTGAAGTTTGGGCTGAACCTGTCTGCCAGGATGTTGGCAATATCGGTCGGTTCAGTGTATTTTGCACCATTCTTCACTAACTCTGAGCAGATCTGAGCATTGCCACTTAGATTCTTGACATAGCTAAAGAATGCCTTGTGGTTATCTTTGGAGTCCTTGGCAATTTTTCTTTCGAATCTCGCCTTGGATGATTTTATGAGAGGGATCATAGTTTCTTGCTGATACTGATCAGGGATGTCTTCCCTTCTTGGGATTTTACTCTCTTCTGTACTAGTTTCCTCCTTCTGTTGTATAGCTTGTTTATGGCAGGAGTCCACCAGACTGGTTTCCTTTTCTTGGAGGAGTGAGTCTTAGTTTTGCTTGGGAAAGCACGATCCATGCATTCTTGTAGGTTCCCGTAGAACACATTAGTAAAGGATTTTGCAGCTTGGACAATGTTATCCTTTAGCATGGGAGCTTTAAAACTTTCCACCTCGGTCTTAAGTAATGTGAAGTTTGCTTTTGAAAAGTTTTTCATGGTGGTTTCCTTGTCCCAGGGGTGGGGGCCGAATGTGGATATCCAAAGTGATTTGTTTATGGTCAGATCTAACCAGTGAAGGGTTGACCTTCGGTGTGGAGCACCGGTCGCCCATGTTGGTGATGACCAGGTCCAATATGTTATCACCTCTGGTGGGAGTATTGACCAGTTGATCCAGGGCGTTTGAGTTTATAAATTCTAGGAAATGTTGGGCAAGGGAGTTAGTACTTGAGTAGTTCTCCCAATTAATATTTGGATAATTGAAATCACCCAATATTAGGGTGTTTGGTAGGACCTTTATATTTCCCAGTGTTTCCAGAAATGCGGAATGGGGGGTCCTGGGACATGGAGGGTGATCTGTAACAAGCTACAATTTGAATTGCAGTTTTGCCCGTTGTTAGTTGCACGTGGATGATCTCTGAAGCATCGTGCTGTGCCACTAACCTGGAGGTGTGGGTATCCTTGATGAATATGGATACACCCCCGCCTTTTGTATTTCGGTCTGGGTTCTGTGGCCGAAATGTATGGCATTAGTTGTAGCCTAGTGGTGCTGTGGTGCTCTCTGGAGCCTTAAACCAGGTTTCTGTTACTGCACATATATTGATTTTCTCCATACTGAGGAGTGCCTCGAGTGCGTGCATTTTGAGTTTTAGACTTCTGGCATTGAGTAGCATCACCCTCAGTTTTTTGTTACTTGTGCTATTTATGGCGATGGATTTGTCTTTTGAGCCTTGCCTAAAAAAAGGCACTATGGGGGTGCCAAGAGCCTTGGCTAGTATTCGAAAGCCTAAGGGTGACAGGTGCAAGCCATCTCTAGCAAAGCAGCATGGCTTGTCGAGCATGTCATCCCAGGCGGACAGACACTGGATCCCCTTTGAATGACACCAGAAATTTAGCCAATTGTTGAAATTGATAATTTTTTCTTTATACTGTGGTATCATTCTTGGTGAGGGCAGGATGCTACTCAGGATTAGGGTCATACCAGCCTGGGCTACCAGATCAGAGAGCTCTTCCATGTCTCTTTTCATGTAGTCCAGGGAGGTACGGCTCAGGTCTTTCATACCAACATGGACAATGAAAGAGTCGTATTTGTACTTGTTCTGGTGTGACCTGAGTGCTTGTGTTGTGTGGCGGATCCTGACACCAGACAGGCAGCTAGCAGTAACCTTTTCCTTATTCAGCCTAGTGAGTGGGACGTCAGTGTGCCTGACTATAGAGTCACCTATTACTAGTATGTTGGGTATGTTATTTTGCCGTAAGGGCTGTGATTGCATGGCACACTGGTTTTGTGAAGTATGTGATTCATGATTTGTGTTGGGGGGTGGAGGTTGCTTTTGCGGATTTTTACTTAGAGCCTCCGATTATATTTTCGTGTATTTATGTGTGTTTTTGCCAGTGCTGGTTTAATGGGTCTATGTGAGACTGGTGGTGTGATGCAAGTATTTCCATTCTCTTCTTGACTGTCTGATCCAGCCTTGGGTTGAGAGAGCTTAGCCTCCAGTTTGGCTGTATAATTGCATCTCTCACATGTATTAGTGTTTGGTGGTAGGAGCAGAGGGTTGTCTGTGTACATGAGGCAGTTGTAACATTGCCTCAAAATGCCCAGATTCACCAGTTGGACTGGAGAGTACGCCTGAAACTGCCCTTTGGACATGCGTGGATAGGTACAGTGAACTGTTTTACTGATTTGCTGGTATGGTTGAATAGAGAGCCTTGTCCTTCTGTACAGTATAGGAGGGTCTAGTGCTAGGGTTTATAAGTGCTTGCTATGAGTTTTGAGCAAGTGCTGGACTGAGAAATGAATGGCTTGAGTGCTTAAGTTGAAAGTTTGTCTAGTTCCAAGGGAAAAATTGAAGAGGAGACTTTGTGGAGACGGGAATAGTTATACCCTAGCTAACCGGCGCTGCCTGGTATGCAAAACCGGGCAACTGCGGTATTTATAGCAGGGGAAATGAAAGAGAGAGAAATTAGCCCAAAATGCCCAATAAACTACTAATTTCTGGGCTGAAACCACTTCTTCAGGGACAGATAGGCTGCTCAAAGCTCCCCTCTCTCACAGGTGAACAGAGAAACTTCCTTCTCTCCAGGTAAGTTATGGGCAAACACAGAGATTTGTAACACAGCCCTGAATTCAGCACTTAAATTGAAAACTGGACATTACTAGCTTAGAAAGGCGGGAAACATATATATATATATATATATATATATATATATATATATATATATATTTTTTTTTTTTTTTTTTCAGAAAATAAAGCAGATACAATCAAAAAAACTGTTTAAATGCACAGAAAAGGATACTTGTTATACATCTCAGATCAGAGTTGTAGTCAATAAAGTAGGAAGAAACACAAATACAGTAAAATCAGATGATTAGAATGCAATATATATATATATATATATATATATATATATATATATATATATATATATATATATATATATATATATATATATATATATATATATATATATATATGCCTTCGCTGAAGGTTAGGAGTCGGGCTGCCAACTCAGCACCATAAAAATCTACTGCCAATCATTAGCGGATCGGAGTTCCGCCGTGGCGACCTCTTACTGGGAAAAGCCGAAAAAGATAAACAATAGAAAACGAACAACTGATTTAAACAAGTCACCCAATTAACCAGAAAAAAAGCTCAAAACTGAGCCCTGCTCCAGCCGTCTTAAAACAGACAAGTTCTAACTGCACACTCCTGCTGCTAGGATGCCAGGGGAACCTTCTCCAAAAAAAGATGGCCTGGGTCAGTGCTCAAGTTATACAAACAAAGCTAGATTCAGCAGGCCTGAATCTGGTCTATGCTGCAGCAACACGGCCCACCATTTGTCAGAAAGAAACAGTTGTGACCAGAAATTCCCAGCTCAGAAGGGCAAAATCCAGCCTCCCACACCTTCTTAATGTAAAAAAACTGTCCCAAAGCCCAAGTGCTTAAACCAGAACTAATACACTTTTAGAACAGACACTTAAGCCTTTAATCAGCAACTCCCAACTCAGAAGGATGTAAGCTTCCTGTCCTGCCACAACAGTGCAGACCACAAACCTTCCTAATGTGAAACAGCTGGTCTAAAGCCCGAGTGCGTAATCCAAAGGCTTAGAATAACAGTTACAATTTAATCGGCTACTAACAAGCAGTAATAAATGCAGCAGAATAAATGCTATTAAGTACTTTTAAGAACAGGCAGCAAAAGCAAAATAAGTAATAAAGTAGGAAGAAACACAAACACAGTAAGCAGATGAATAAAGTGCAAAATTTTTTTTTTCCCCTCTCAGTATTAGAATGAGCTAAAGACACTAGACTGGGAGGAGTGTCACAGATCAAATATACAGTAGGGGCAGGCAATTGCAGAGCCACCAAGTATAAAAAGAAAACACCAATAGGGGGAGGGCAGGCTGGGGGAAAAATCAACTCAGAAAAATAACACTTTCAACACAGATCAGAAGCCAGCAAATATGATCTTAAATCAATCGAGCAAAAGCAATTAGAATACTGTAGAACTTTGGAAAGAAGTGCCAAAAATATACTTATCAATTTATATCTTGAGCTGTTTCAGTAGCAGATGATAACATGTAAGTTTACTTTTGAAAGGAATGAAATTTGTGCCATCATATTTTCCAGCTTTGGCAGTGTTAGAAATATGTGCTTTTTGTCGCAAACTACATTTAAAGGCATTTTTTTCTAAAACAAATTCAGAAAATGCAAATGGTAATGTAATGTGTAGCATTGATGAAGATGAGGAATCATTGCTAGATTTGTCACTGCATGAAAATGAACAAGTTCATATTTTTGCTTATGAACAAGAGCTTGAAAGTAATAGGGACAGCTTTGGGGATTGTTTTTCATATTACACTTGTTATAGAAAATGTAGTATTCCGAAGGTTCCTCATGTTAGCACTTTTTATCTGCCTAGAACTGTCTCAGCCATAATACATTTTGAGAAGGTGTTATACAAACAGTTGCAAGTTGAATATAAGAAGTTTTATGACAGTTATAAGCCCCATAACTTGAAAGAGTATGAACAAAATGCATTAAGGCAGTTAAGAAGCTTGAATAAAGATTGTTTTTGCACAGGCAGATAAGAGGGGCAACTGGGTAATAATGTCTAGAGTGACATATAACAGTATGGTGAAGGAATTGTTGCAAGTTGGTGTTTATGAACAGGTGCAGTCAAATGTTCTGGATGCATATAATGACTTGTTGCTGGAATTACTTGAAAAGGGAGAGAGATTGGGACATTTTTCCACCACTGATGTCAAAAAGTTACATGTAAAATGTCATAGAATGGCTAAGTTTTATGCCATTCCCAAGGTACACAAGGACCTAACAAATCCCCCTGGGAGACCCATAGTATCAGGAATGGGGGGATATCTCCAGAATATCTGTGTTTTTCTGGATGCACAGTTGAAAGAGCATTTGAAGTGTGTCCCTTCACACATTAGAAATGGTAAAGAACTCACAGACATTTTGGGAGGTATTGTGTGGCAAAGGATTTTTTCTGGGCAACTGTTGATGTTAACTCCTTGTATACCAATATTTCTCATTGGTGGGGTCCGGAAACAGTAGCCAGACTATTGGGGAAAGGTCCCAGAACAAGTTATATGCTACAGCTGTTGGAGTTTGCACTGACACACAATGTATTTAGCTTTGAGGACAATTTTTTTCTACAGAGAACAGAAACTGCTATGGGGGCATCCTTTGCCCCATCTTATGCCATAATTTGTATGGGTTTTTTTTGAGGAGAGCTGTGTTTATAGGAATACATATTTTTTGGAAAATGTTATAGTTTTCAAAAGCTATATTGATGATTTGTTTTTTGTATGTAGAGGGGAGATTAGTCTTTTTGAACAATTCATGTTGGAACTAAATCAGAATCAGTATGGCATCACAGCATCCTATCAAACTCATAGACATAAGATACAGTTTCTGGATTTGGAGTTTTTGTGGATAAAGACAAGCTAGTGTCTTTTAAACCATTTTATAAGGAAACGGCGGCTAATAATTTTTTGAGTGTATACAGCATGCATCCAGAACATTTATTTGATTTTCTCACTCATGGAGAATTCAAGCGCATTAGTGACCATGTTCATGACAGAACCACACTGGATGGGGAATTTAACATTGTTAGATGCAAGTTGGCGAAGAGAGGGTATTCTAGCCAGGTGTTAAATAGGGCTGAGGAAAAAGTGAGAAAGCAAATTGCTGGTCGGAGAGTATGGAGTCATGCAATATATCACCGGTGTGGAGATTATCATAAAGTGGGAAGGATGATATAGTTTTTGTTAATACATTTTCCCCTTTTTAAGCTACATTGAAGGCATTAGTGCACAGGTTTTGGCCTATCATACAACAGGATGAGGAAGTGGGCAACATTTTCAAGGGCAGGGTTGTTTTTTCTCATAGCAGATTTCATAACCTGAAGTAATTATTGAACAGTAGGGTAAGTAGGATGGAAATTGATTCTAACACAGTAGGCACCTTTAGATGTGGAAGGTGCAAGGTGTGTGATGAAGTCAAGAACATTTCAGGTACTTTGATTAATGGAAAGAAGTTCATTGCCCTGGGATCTTACAATTGCAGTACCAGTGGGGTTGTTTATGGCATTGAATGTCATTGTCTACCTGTAAAGTGGTATATAGGTCAAACCAGAAGAATGGTGAAAAGAATTATGGGGCATTTGGGGGATGTGAGGCATGTTAGGCTTAATAATCCTGTGGCCCAGCATTTCCACACTAGCAGTTTATTTTATTCTGTTTAAATAGACCTTATGCAGTACATCTAAAGAAGTCCCAATCCCTCCACACCACATCTCCAGAGACCTCAACCTCATTACCACGATCAACAGAATGTGCTGGAGGGACAGGTTCATAACCCAGAGACTTCCGATGCTGTGGAATAGACTCCCCATACACGTCAAGCATAGCACCTCACTGGCCCTCTTCAAGAGAAATCTTGAAGAATGGATGGGAAATAGAAAATTCACCCCAGGGATCACTCCAGTGGCATTTGACAGAGGCACTGGGAACTAAGGTCGGGTGGCATGATGCCAGGGTAATCCTATGGGCTAGGCTTGTAAAGGCTCCAGGGCCATTAGCCTAGTACACACCTATGAACCTATGTGTTAGTGGGTGATGGGGCAGACACGGAATGCAAGCAGGTAAATGATAGGAATTTTAAAGCTCTGAAGCACAAACGGAGACAATTCTCTTACTATTGATCAACTGCATTTTAATGCCCCAGACTATGCAGAAGTTTACTAGTAACACCGTTTATGGAAAAATGCAGTAATAAATGACTAAGGCTCAAAATCTGGCAGCAATACACAGCTCTGCCACAAACTGTGAATTAAACTACAAGACTATGGCCCGATAGGGTTTAAAATGTAAAGTTGAGAGGGTGGCCTAATGGTTAAGGTGTTTGCCTTACAAACACAAGGTGCAGGGTTTGAGTCTCACAAGAGATAATTGGCTAGGCTTAAAATGGCTCGCAAGGGCAGTTAGCTTAGTACTAACCTATGAACAAGACATGGAGTATGGGCACATTTTGTTAAGGATGGAAAGTAGGTATATTATTAATTTTGGAACTTTGTGGCCCCATGGGCTTAATATGGAGTTAGATTTACATGTATAGGATGAAATGTTTTAGTATGTATTATTTTATAAATGCATAGACATATAGGATAAATGATTTATATGTATAGGGTAAAATATTTAAGCATTTTTTAATCTAAAGATGTATAGGTGCATTGGCATGAACTTCTTAAATTATGTTAAATGCAATAGGAATGTAAGGGGTTGTACTTCAAAAGTTTTTTGATGCAATTTAAATGTTACTGAAACATTTCAGTTGCTCAGGATGCACTTTAGATTTAAATTTGCTTGACTCACTGATTGATCAATTATTGTAGGGCAAAATGTTTTAGTATTTGTTAATCTAGAGATGTACAAGTGCTTTGTATAAACTTAAATTAAAATGTTAAATGCAATAGGAATGTAAGGGGTTGCACTTGAAATGTTTTGATGCACTTTAATTAGCTTAGGATGCACTTTAGATTTAAAATTTCTTGACTCACTGATTAATTGATCAGTTATGGCATAATTGAATAATGAATGTAGTGAAATGTATATAAAATACACCATTCTGGTGTATGATTATTCCCTGGAAGGCTTGATACCGAAGTACTAAGAACACAGTAAAAGTGGATGGTGACCATTTCTCCAGTTGTCGAGTGTGTTTTTTCTTTCAGAAATGGGGTCAACTCGACTGCAGCCTCTTTGCCTCCCCTCTCATCAGTTACAGCAGGTACTTTGCCTTAATCCCTCCTCAGGGACAGTCCCCAAGGGACGCTGTAGTCCATGCTTGGACTCCTGGTCTACGTGATGCATTTCCTCTGCTGCCCCTGATTACCACGTTTTTGCAGAAGGCATCCAGGTTGAAGAGGAAAATTATCCTCATTGCTCCCTTTTGGCCTTGACAAATCTGGTTCACCTATCTTTGGTCTTATCTGATCTGCCATCTGGTAACTCTGGATCTTTTATGGAGTACCCTCACCCAGACCTTCAAGGCCTAAAACTAACTGCATGGTCTATGAAATTCCGATGATGGCCAGACATCTCAGGCTTTTTTCCTTGTCCAGAATATATTAATTTCTGTCCACAAACCTTCTATTAGGAAGATTTAGAAGAATAAGTGGAAAGTTTTTCCTTATGGGCTCAACAGAAACAGACCCCTTTACAGCCCTCATCCCTACCTTGTTGGATTTCTTAGCTTCCCTGTTTAACGATGGGGCCAGTTTTTCCATGGTCAAGGTTCATTTGGCTGCTATCTCCACATTTCACTTAGGGGAATACTCTTCTTTGGCTTCATCAAAACTTTGCAACGCTTTCCTTAGAGGTACCTTTTTACTTTGTCCTCCCATTAAGGATCCTACTCCCTCTTGGGATTTGACTCTCATGTTGCAGGCCCTGGTTCGTTCTCCTTTTGAACTGGCAGCCACAGTAGACTTAGTTTCTTTCTTGGAAAATACCTTTTCTGGTGGCCATTACTTCAGCAGGCAGAATCTTGGAGTTACAAGCTCTTTCCTCTAAGTTTCCCGTATCTAATTTCTCACAAAGATGGTAACCTTACCATCCATCCTTCTTGCCTAAATTGGCTACAGAAGCCAGTATTAATCATTCCATTAACCTTCCTGTTTCTTTCCAAATTTCCAAAATAAAGGGGAGTACATTCTTTACTTGATGTGCATAGACAATTATGTTTTTATATGAACAGAACAAAAAATTTCAGGAAATCCGAGCAGTTCATATCCTTTTCTGACACCAAACGAGGTAAAGCAATTACCAAGACCTCCTTGGCTAGCTGGTTGAAAGACTGTATGTCCTTTGTTTATTCTTCTAAGAACATCCCTGTACCTGATCAGATTAAAGCCCACTCTACAAGGTCTGTGGCTGCCTTTCATGCCTTTTGGTCAAGAGTGTCTGTTAATGACGTCCGTGCAATGGCTACATGGTTTAATTCTAATACATTCATTACTCATAAGTTGGACATCATTTCCAGTAGTAGGTCTTTCGGCTCTTCTGTGCTCCAAAATATCATTCCTTGAGGCTACCAGGGGTTTCTTTCTGTAGGTGGGGACTCTGTCCCACAGGTTAATGACCGAATGAAGGTGAAACCTCAGCTAAAGAAGTCATGTTCTTACCATAATGTTCCATCTATATTGTCTATCTTCATTTGTCACTAACCTACCCCCTTTTTCCCCCCAATCCTCTGTTTCAAGTGACCTGATGGGTTGGCGCATGGAACCACTGTTCCTGTTTGAGTGCCTGCTGATTTTTTTTCTTTTTTTTTTTTCCATAATCTTTGTTTTATTTATTCAAACAACATGTTCGTCAAGAGTTATACAAGCAATTGTAACAATACCGATTAATGAAAACAACATGACCACTGGTAACTATATACACACTTATTTACAAAGGTGCCATTTACCACAATTAATACAACCTTACTAATGTTGCAAAAGAAAAGGAGAAAAATGGAGATAAAATCTAACTTTATAACCCAGTGTGGAGGGAGTATTAGCGTACCCTAATGACAGACCTTTAATTTCTTCGTTCAAACTTAGTAGCTGTGGGGATGTGAAAGCACTTTTAAAGCTCTATCTAATTAATGGTTGACAAAAGTTGGGAATTTATTGTAATATGTCGTTAAGTAACAAGTTCTAGTAATCAATAAAGTACGAGTGTACTTTTCAATTATATATCACAAATTTGTGATCTGTTAGGTATTTGAGTGCCAGTTGTCTAAACCCTTCCCATTTAATTGCTGACTTATCTACCCAATTAGCTGTAATATACAACTTAACTAAGCTAAATAAGGTAATCAGAATAAGGGTTTGCAAGTTGGTCAGTCCAGGTGGAGAAATATGAAGTATAGTAAATTTCCACAAGAGTGGATTTTTCATAACCCATCTTTTGCAGTTTAACTTTTAGAGAATTCCAAAGCTTATATACACATTTACAGCTCATAAATATATGCAGGAGATCAGCTCTTTGCAAGTCACAATGAGGACAAAAGGGGAAAACTGAATGGTTAAATTTATGTAAAATTGTAGGGGTAAAATATGCATTATTACTAATCCTAAGCTGTGTCTATGCTATTTTATAAAGGGAATTAACTTAGATGATAATTTTATGGATTGTTTTATTTGGTTAATAGAAATGGAAGGGTTTAGCTTGGACCAATAGCTTGAACGTAGGATATCATTCTGGTATTTAATCACAGTTATTAATTTATAAGTGTTTGAAATCATTTTCCTTCTCATTAGCATTGATCTCCAGAGAGTTTTACAAGTGTCTATATCTTTGTCGCTTAGACAACCATTAGTTAAGTAGTGAGAACATGTTTTCTTAATCTTTCTTAGAAGAATAATATAATTCTTGGAGAGATTTAATGCCTCCCTCATCTCAGAAATGGTAAGGTTATGAAGGGGATAGAAGTCAAGCATTCACTTGTCTTTTCAGAGGGAGAAATTGGTTAAGGTTAGTAATGAGTTACTGAGTTAAGTTTGGGTTAAGATGAATTGGTTAGATGGTTGCGAAGGCAGCAGATAATCCTAGTGACTGGAATACATTTTGTAAATTTGTTACATATAATTTTATCAGGTTCAGCACTTCATATTTTTTCAAACTTCTTTTGTTAAAAAAGGGGAGGGCCTTAGGACTAAATTTGAGGGATCTAACATGTCTATAGTATAGAATTAACCAGTAGGGTATCCAGGAGTTTTCATTTGGGTCATAATCTGCTATTTTTATTAGTCTGCTACTGTTATGATTTCATAATATAATCTTAAATTCGGAAGGTTCAAACCCCCAGTATCCTTAGGCCACATCAATTTATAGTAAGAAATCCTGACAGATTTAGGAGACCAAATGAATTTTGCCAGATTTGAGTGTATCTTTTTTTAAAAAGTTACTATAAATAATTAACTGGTAGGCCATCAGGATGTACAGTAGCCTGGGTAATGTATTTATTTTAACAATTGCCACTTTAGACAAAAATGGTAGTTTGTTTCTTCCATCTACTGCGATCTTGTTTTATGTTGTGCCATACCTGTACAATATTGTTTTGATGATGATCCAAAGTGCCTTGATAAAATGAGATTCCTAAGTATTTTATAGATATTTTAATTTTAACTTCCGACAGGTGGGGGATATAATAGTACTAGATCGGATTAATTTAGAGGAAAAATTGCAGATTTATCCAGATTTAGCTTATAGTTGGAGAACTTTGCAAATCTTTCAACTGAGTTCAACAGTTTAGGTATATCTGTGCTTGGTAAAATGAAATACAAGTTCAAATCATCTGCATAGGCTAAAAGGCCAATTCCAAAGTATGGTAAAACTGATAGCAAGAAATTTAGCTTAATCCTATCAAAGGCTTTATATGCATCAACAGTTAGAGCATATATTGGATATTTATTACGTTGAGAGAATTTCATCAGAGCCTCTAGAGTAAGAATGTTGTCACAAGTTTTGTCTGTACTGAATAAATCCTGACTGTTAAGAAGAAGTAATACTTATTATAGATTTTAACCTATTGGCTATTATTTGTTGTAAGAATTTTTGCATCCATATTAATTAACAAAATGGGCCTATAGCTTTTGACATCTTTTGGGTTAGCTTTTTCTTTAATAATGGTTTTAGAGGAATTAGTGTATGCCCGTGATGTTATTTTTTATAGTATAATTAAATATGGATAGTAGTGTTTTAGGTGTTTATGTGCAAAAGGTCTTATAAAATTCTGCTGTAAAGCCGTCTGGGCCTGGCGCCCCATTATTTTTAAGGTTTTCAATTACTGTGGCTATCTCATGTTGAGTAATAGGTGTGGAAAGACCATTTTGTTGACTTTGGTTGATCTTTGGGAATTTCAGCTGTTCCTGAAAATTAACTTTCTCTTGCTCTGAAGCCAAAGATGGTTGATCTTCATATAAATGCGAATAAATATTTTCAAAAAGGTTAATAATCTCTTCGCTAAAGCTATAGGTTTTATTTTGCTATATTATTTCATAGATAGCCGGTGAGGTTTTTTTTTTTTTTTTTTTGATTAGGCGTGCCAGGAATCTTGACAGGACTTGTGAAGCTTTTGCATAATTGGCTAAATTTCTAGTTTCAGGAAATGTTACATTTTTAGCATTGAACAAGTATAATTCTCTTTGGGTGTTAACTGGTTTTCAATTTCCTCTTTGAAGCTAGCTTGTAACTCTGACTCTAGTTTAAGAATTATTTTCTTTATCAAACTTCTTCAACATAATGTTTTTGAGATTTCCCTAGAATTTCTTCCAGCATCAGATTAATTTCTTCCTTAATATCCTCCTTTGTCAATAGGTTTGGGTTTAGAGTCCAGTTATAGCCCCTGTAATAAATATCCTGTTTATCAGACCAATTAATAGGGTGATTCTAGAGTGGTAAGAAAGAAATCTAGTGTCAATATTACAGCTAGTAAACAAGTTCAGGAAGAATTCAGAAATAAAAAAAATCAATTCTAGACCACATTTTATGATATTGAGTGTAGAATGTAAATCGAAAGATGTTAGTTTATAATTTCGATAGTTAAAGAGATCATGGAGAGCTAAGTCATTTTTTAGCTCTGATATTGCAATCTTGGCCTGACTGTTGTAAGGTTGGTTGGTTTGTTCTATCCATTAAAGGGTCTTGGTATGTATTCCAGTCATCACCTAAAATTAAGAAGTGGTTTTGAAAAGCAGATAGTATCTTGTATAAAGACATAAAAAATTCTTGTTGCGTACTACAGGGTGCATATATGTTAAATGTCACTGTTGGTTTATTTGCATGAGGACATTTACAGATTACGTAGCACCACCTACCCTCTGTATCAGTGTCATAATATAAGATGTTTTCCTGGAAGGATTTCTTAATTATTATAGCTACTCCAGCCCTATTTGTGTCCTTGCCAGCAGCAATTATCGTTTAAATCCATTTTCCCTGATGACTGTGACCTTCATGTCCTTCGTCATATGTGTTTCTTGTATTAGAATTATTTGCACTTTTGACTTAAAAGGGAGATGAAGGAAAGCTTCCTTTTTAAACTAACTGTATCCCTTTTACATTCCAAGAGTCGATCTCCCACATTTTATTTTATTATGAATAAGGGTAAGCCTTTAAGGGTACATTGAAGAGGTCTTGTATTTACATGCAGAGATCCCCCAACTAAGAAAAGGTAAATGGCTCCTAACTCTTCCTGCCTTATCCCCGTGTCTAACCACTAGCCCTCTAGGCCCAGAAGAGAGGGGAATGGTATGAAATTGTAACAACCAAACAAGAATAACATAATCTTTTAGGTAAATAGCATTAATAAAATAAACATTTTCTGTGTTATATTTCCCCCTAATACAAACATAACCTAGTGAGAAAAAGCCCATCATACCTAGCCCTAAAAATAAAAACTTCTAACCATAACATGCTCTGCTTTTTTTCTGTTTCACTTATGTATCAGAAAGCACAGAACTAACTTGGTAGATGAGAAAGATAGGTTAACAGCTATGAAAAACTAAATTTCCTTCTATATATATAGTATAGTGTATTAATTATCAATGGAGTATTTATTGTATGTCCAGCAACCTATTTAATGTGTTTTAATAGTTAGCTTTAATATCTCTTACCAACATTTATCCTTTAGTGCTTAAAGGAGTCTTGTAATCACATAATCACATGTTTCTGGTAAAACCTATAATATTACAGAAATACATTACTTCTGATTTGTGTTATTTGAACATACACTATCATCCCAGAATGGACAAATTCCTGTTACAATCATGCTATTTGGATAATTACTCAGCATTTTCTATACCATCTGTCTAGGAGTTCTGATCGAGATTAAAAACAACCCCTTGTAAGCCACATCAACATAAATGCAACATCTTGAACTAAACTGGGCTGTTCATATTTACAATCGTTCTTATGCCTAGACTGATGTATTATACCAATCCACTGGGCCTTGAACACCAATAGAGCTTATTTTCGCTTCAGTAATATCTGCCCAGTAGGTAAATCAAAGAGAAGTGGTTCAATAACATAATGACTTGCCGCATACATAATCAAAACGTCATGGTATTCAGCATAACTAGGAGAGACAGATCTTGTGTGCTGTTTGACCTTTCCAAAGGTGGCATCTTTAATTCAACAAGGAAAGTATATTTTATCTAATAGCCAATTGCCCAGCACACAAAAAGTACTACCTAAATAAACTCCAGTGCTTAGCTTTTCAGAATTTTTGCATTTGAAATGCACATATTGAGACCTTCCAAGAAAGCCCTATTATAAAATTTGTGCTGGTTACTCCCTCTAGAGAAGTAAACACTCGCATAACTTCCCAATTATTCTCATTCTCTGCAGCAACATTATTGTGTTCTGTCAGGCATCACCCCCTTACAAGGGAGAAAGGAGTAAGCATTTCTATTTGTTTGTTTGAAGTTACAGTTGTTAAATACCACTGTAATATAACCCTTAAAGTTAATAATCAAGTGAGTAACATAAAATTACATGGAATAATGCCGAAAAAGTCACCAGTACATCAATATTTTCTTGGCACAGCACTTTGTGGGTTCTCAGTTCACACTAACAGGGTGATTGTTCTGTTTGTTAGAATGCCCTGAGTAAGTCCGTCCTTATGACACCTCTTTTTATTGATTTTTCCCAATAAGGGATGGAAATAGGGAAGGCGAGAGTCAAGCAAAGTCTTTTCTGAGATTATTCTACTTTGTGTTCATCAGCCGATCAATTTTGCTTCATATTAATGAGTACAAAGGAGCCAGGAAGAAAGTTGTGCCCTCACAGAAAGTTCATTGCTAATGTCAGGATTGACTACGGAAGATACCATAGCATAGGGGTGAAGTAACAGGAAGAAATTCTTCAACTTGGATGTGTAGGTGTTAATCTTCTGAACAGAAACTGGAGTCCTTTTTTCTTTAGTACACCTATGGCATAAAATATCAGAATTCTGTCAGATTAACTCCCGGGCTAGTTGGAGCCTAGGAAATTATGCCAATGTACAAGTTAAAGAAAATGGCATGGATTTACTGTGATTCTCCTCATTTCAGGTCACTTAATATTATTGTCAATTTACGGCCATTCCTTGAATGCTGACATGAAGCTCATTTTTGCTTCTTTTACAGTCGAGGTGGAATATTTTGTTTCTTGATGTTGGAACAATAGTGTGTTAGGAAACCTCATTTAGAATTTTATTTATTTTTTTAATTAGATACGCACAGAAGGGAGAAAGGGCCTGCCTCACCTGTCTCATTTGAAGTGGGAGATCCTGAACAAGGGATATTTTATTACCATTCCAGGTGAACGGGTCATTCTTTCTGGCTGACAATAGTATTTTCACAACATCTTGATGGTTCAGGAACTTGACATATACCTGTCTTGATTTGTCTGCATTTTGTGTAGTACGAAGCACGTGGTGGGCCCTTTCTATGACCATTTGTTTTATTACTTCAGGGTTTCCAAGGAGTGTATTCATTATTTGGTAGATTGTACGATCAGGTTGGGATGTGTAATGTGTTCCAGGATAGCTCTGAAAATAACGTTGTTTCTCCTTGAACAGGCTTCCAAATCAGTTATTTTTGTTTGCAATTTTTGAATAAGTTTTGAGTCCTTGCTCACTTGTAATTCTAGGATGTTCTTCGTGTTTCACTGTTGCAGTCATTACATTTGGGTAATCCTGCTGGCAGGTTGCCCTCAGCCAGCCTGAATTCCAAAATCTTGGGTCCTGCGTCGGCTGCTGTTGCCCCTTCCCTGACGTCAGGTCGTCAGGGGACTAAAAGAAGCAGCCAACGCCATTTTCTTCAGTCTTTCTTGCCACGCGGTGCCCGAAGCAGAAGCAGTTCGCAAGTGCCTGTCGGCCAACTCCTGAGATTTTCGTGTTTGAGTTTCAGATCTGAAGTCATCAATAAAGCTAAGTACCCTGTTGGGGAAACTTTTTTCTTGCTCCAGACCAATGTCAGAAAAAGTTAATTGCATTTCTTGTGGAAAGCAAATACCTCATAAAGATTTTCATTCTTACTGTATTCCTTGCCTAGGCCCTGATAACAACGTTACTGGTTGTCGGTTTTGTGCTAGATTTAATCAACGCACTATTAAGCGTCGATATGATTTTGCTTTAAACTTTTTTGGACACCGGTTTAATTATCCAGAAATGCCGTCAGATAGCTATTCTTCTACCGGAGTTGACAAAAACGCAAAGAAAAGACTAGAGAAAAACAACCGAGGCCCAAAACTGATGACGAAGCTTCTCCTAAGCCAGTCGCCAGTTTGCCGGTTCTCAGTGAGGCGCTTTCGCAGCCCCTGACGCCCTCTACTTTAGAGTTGCAGGCCGCTGCTGACTCCCATGTGGAGTTGGCCATGCCGCTGGATACTCAAGGGATTGGAGCCTCTAACTCTAATCCCTCAGATGGGTCCAGAGCCGCTGAGCAGGTACCGGCTTCTGAGGGTGTATTCATACCTAAACATCTTCACATTAAGACAACTTCAGCTTCAAAGGCAAAGACTAAAGTACTTTCTAAAGCAAGGAAACAAACTCAAGAGCCACATGGACAGGCCTCTATGCCCAAAAAACAGATGCTCAAAATGGCCGAAGACTTGATTATCTTGATCAGGGGTTCCCATCCCCCTCCTGATAAGAGCCTAGGCAAGAGACAGACTATGAATCTTCAGATTAGGTTTCTCTTTCTTGTGATTCCTCTTCTGATCAGGAATATTCTCTTCCCCCATATGAGGATTCTGATGCTGAAGAATCTATACCCTCAGCATCTCCTCCTGAGGACTATTCCTTTGGGGAAACCTTGCATACCATGAGGGAGTATTTCCACTGGGAGAGCCAAGATTTTTCAGAATCTAAAAAGAGGCTCAGGAAATGTCTTTTATTACCTCAGCACAGGCCTCTAGCCAGTCCACATGTGTTAGACATTGTAGATGATGTGTTTTCGGAGTCTAGTCTGACCCCTGACTCCTTACCCCCAGCTCGTGTTAAGCCTGACAGATATTACAGGGTTCCTGACTCTCACAAATTTCTTTTTAAAAACCCTGCTGCTGACCCAGAAACTATTTCACAGGGTCCAAAGGGAGTTAAGGCTTCCACTGCAAAAAAAAACAACCCCCTCTGACAGAGATTCAAGGGCACTGGATAGATGGGGAAAAATGGTTTACACATCTGCAACTTTGGCTATAAGGGCCTTAAACTGTCAATTTCATATGCATGTCACGGGATTGCTTAAACAGAAAATGTTAAATTCTGAATGTGCAGAAAACAAGGAAATGCAGGATTTATTGTATGCAGCAGAACAAGTTGAAAAACATACTTTGCAATGTGGTTTTGATTCTTTGGAGGCCTCCTGCAGGGCCGCAGTTACGGGTTCTGTAATTAGGAGGCATGCTTGGTTAAAGGAACAAAATCTACCTGATCATGTTAAAGTTAAATTACTAGATGCACCTTTACAGCATGATACTTTTTTGGTGTTAAGGGAGAAGAGGTGTTAAATAAAATGGAGGACAAAGCTAAATCTCTGCAAACTGTCAAAGATTTTTTACAAGTACACCTAGGTTTAGTAGACACTGGCCTGCAAAAAAATTGGTCCTTTCTTATGTTAGACAGACCTCAAAGGGGCAGATCCCAGGCGCAAGGTTCTTATAGGCCCAAGCAATAAGGTGCTTCTACCTCCAAAGCTGGAGAGGATAGATCACAAACATACAGAAAACAGTCCCAATTACTTCCCCCTGCTTGCACCAAGCACTTATCTTCTGGCAGCACCCTTAGGGGGAAAATTAGCACTTTTTGCTCAAAATTGGCACATCATAACCCAGGAAAAGTGGGTTCTAAACATAGTGTCACAAGGCTACAAGTTCCATTTCCATACTCTGCCAAAGGCAAACGGCTGGCCAGGTCTGCCAAAAAATCAATGGGCGGAGGCACAAAAACAAGTCGCATCCCCCATGGACATTGAGGCCATTCAACAAGTACCAGAGCAAGAGCAGGGACAAG
Source organism: Protopterus annectens (assembly GCF_019279795.1). NCBI lineage: Eukaryota > Metazoa > Chordata > Ceratodontiformes > Protopteridae > Protopterus > Protopterus annectens. The sequence continues at coordinate 978,889,308 of NC_056728.1, read as the reverse complement.
GATTTTACTCAAGACTGTTCTTGGTACCCAGAAAGGACAAGGCCTGGAGGCTGATACTGGACCTATCTATTCTGAACACTTTCCTGGATATTCCAGAATTCAAAATGTTGACTTTACAGCAGCTTTTGCCCATGCTGGACAAGAATGCTTGGCTTGTGACTTTAGACCTAAAAGAGGCATACCTGCATGTTCCAATCAGACAATCATGCAGAAGATACCTAAGATTCAAGGCTGGTTCGATGCATTACCAATTCTCTGCACTGCCCTTTGGCTTATCTACTGCGCCCAGGGTCTTTACAAAGTGCCAAGCACCAGTAATTGCATTCTGCAGACAAAGAGGAATACAAATATATCCTTCTTGGACAACTGTCTCATTCAAGCAGAAAACAAGGACATTCTTCTTCAACATCTGGCATTTGTGAAAAGACTTCTAACATGCCTAGGGTACACAGTCAACAAAAAGAAATCAAAACTGGTACCCTCACAAGAGATAACATTTCTGGGTGCAAGCTTGAATACAACTGCCCAGATGGCTTTTCTCACACCAGACAAACAAAGGCAACTGACTACCTATTTCAAAATGTTGGCAACAAAGGCCCAGTTATCTGCAAGAAAAATTCTGCAGGCTTTGGGCTTCATGGCATCCTGCATCCTACTAATTCCATATGCAAGACTGCATATGAGGAAACTTCAATGGTACCTAAAAAGTGTTTGGATTCAACATTGCCACAGCCTGGAAACAGTCATTACTCTCATCCCCTGCCTGCAACAGGAGTTTCGATGGTGGGCATAGGCTTATCACCAGAACAAGGGACAGCCAGGCAGACACTAACAACAGATGCATCAGACTATGCCTGGGGCGCCCACATGGCAGGAAGATGCATTCAGGGCACATGGTCCTCAAACCAAATGCATCTACATATCAATCAAAAAGAGATGTTAACTGTTCAAAATGCCCTGACAGCCTTCAAGGACCTACTTCACCCGGGACAACTACTGATAGACAGACAACACCACGGTCATGTGGTATAAAAACAAGCAGGGGGGCACACATTGTTACCCCCTTTGCAGACTAGCCATGACCTTGTGGGACACAGCTTTGACTAACCAAGTACATCTACAGGCACAATTCCTGCCAGGAAAGGAAAATACTCTGGCAGACGAACTAAGCAGAAACCTCATGGATCCCCACGAGTGGAAACTGGATCCACAAGTCTTCAGCATGATAACAAGGAAATGGGGATGCCCAGACATAGGTCTATTTGCCTCCCCTCTCATTAACAACTAAAAAGATTCTGCACAAGGACTTATCAAAGGCAAGCATGGAAAGTGGACGCCCTATCTTTCAGCTGGAAAAACCTATCAGTATATGCCTTTCCTCCACTACCTCTCCTCCTGAAGGTGCTCATAAAGGTCAGACAGGAGAAACCAAAGATGATACTGATTGCCCCAGACTGGCCACGCCAGCACTGGTATCCAATACTAAAGAACTTATCTCTATACCCAGCTTGAACCTTACCTCGAAATACCTCAACTACTGTCCCAGCAAAACGATCAGATCCTGGACAAGCCAACACAGGACATTAAACTTGGCAGCATGGCAGATAATGTAGTCATACAAAAAACACCTCTCAGTAAAGCTGTGATGGATGTCATTCTGGGAGCCAGAAGGCCTAGTACTAGAAATTCTTATGCTGGAAAATGGAAGACATTCTGTGCCTGGAACCAGGCACAAGGAACTGATACAGCGATACCAAATATTCCTCAGATTTTGCAGTACTTACTGAGATGCTGGACAAAGGCCTATCTTTTTCATCAATTAAAATTCATGCCTCTGCCATTTCAACTCATTAAAATATAGAGCCACCACTTTTTTCTCACCCTTTATTAAGGCAGTACCGTAGAGGAGCCAAAAATTCAAGGCCTCCAAGGAGACTGCCAGTACCTGCATGGGACCTCAACTATGTCTTGGAAAAGCTCACCCTGCCTCCTTTTGAGCCCTCTGCTACTGCTGATATGAAGTCTTTATCTTGGAAAACAGCTCTGCTCTTAGCAATTACTTCTGCAAGACGAGTTTCAGAGCTACAGGCGCTCATGGCTGTGGAACCTTTCATCATTTTTCATCCAGACAGGTTCTCCCTGACGACAAACCCAACATTTATGCCTAAAGTAGTGACCAGTGTAACTCTTAACCAAGCCATCCATCTGCCTACCTTTTACCCAAATCCACCGAACAAGGGGGAGAGAATTCTGCATTCTTTGGACGTACACAGACAGATTAGATTCTACTTGGACAGAACCAAAGCTTTCAGGAAGACAGAGCAATTACTAGTGGCATATGCTGCAGGATCACAAGGAAAGCCTATCTCAAAGCAGACTATTTCAAAGTGGTTAGGCCACTGCATTCATTTCTGCTACTTACACCATGGCAAGCCAGTGCCTAAGGGCATTAGGCCTAATTCCACCAGAGCTGCAGCCACCTCAGCAGCCTTTCTCAGGGCAGTACCAACCAGAGACATTTTAGAGGCGGCTACTTGGAGTTCAGTGCACACCTTTACAAAGCATTATCATCTGCCACTCTACTCTAAATCCAGGACAGGCTTTGCCACTGCAGTTCTGCAGGGCCTCATAGCTGCTCCTACTGCTGTCTAGTTCCAGCCTCCCAACCATAGCTTTGGGACTCTACCCAAATGTAATGACTGCAACAGTGAAACACGAATAACATAGTACAGTTGTGTACACTTACCATAAATGTAGATGTTCGAGTGTATTCACTGTTGCAGTCCAGGTTACCCACCCGACTTCCCCCTTTTTTCTTTTGAATCTTGTCTTTCCTTCTTTGATTTATACAACCTATGTGGTGTATTTGCTTATAGATGAAGGTAAAATTTATATTGGTGTATTTCTGAATATATATATATATAAAGTTTGGCTACCCTTTTTGGGGGCACCTGACATCTGGGGCAAGAAAAACTGAAGAAAGTGGCGTTGGCTGCTTGTTTTATACCCCTGACGACCTGACGTCAAGGAAGGGGTGACAGCAGCCGACGCAGACCCAAGACTTTGGAATTCAGGCCAACTGAAGGCAACCTACCAGCAGGGTTACCCAAATGTAATGACTGCAACAGTGAATACACTCGAACATCTACATTTATGGTAAGTGTACACAACTGTACTTTATCTAATTTTATCTCATGCTCAGCTATCCTTGTTTCGGACTTTTCGATTCTTGCAAGGATTTGATTGCAAGATTCACCAAATACTTTAAACTGTGTAGTAGGTTCCTGGATAGCTTGTTGTATTGGTAGCAGAGCCATTTTTATATCTTCTAGGTTTGCTGGTTGGTCCGATTTTGGCTTGCCTGAAGTTTTCACCGATTCTTGCTGCTTGGTAGTCCTGGGTCTTTTTTGGATGGTTTCCTTCTCTGGTCATACAAGCACTGAAAATTTGTTTTTTGTAGTTTGTTTTTCCATGCTTGAGTCTCTGTTGGACATTTTAAGATTTTCCTTGTGTGTCGGTGAGATCAGGAAGGCCTTTGTTACCGTGTGGCAAGTGTCAGCTGCAGGGAGCTTCCTAATCTAAATAATCTGCCTTCTCCAAAATCAGGTAACTGATTTTAGATAATAGCTGTGATAGAACTAGGTATTTGTTTCCCTTTATAGTTAGTTATTCTCATTTTGTGCTGAAATCCATGCTTTTCTGGTAAAATTTGCTTGAGATTTTTAGCAGAGCTAGGAATAGCAGTGTTTATAGGACTGTGGCCATCTTTTTTCTCCACCTGCTGATTTTTTCTGTCTGTACCTTTGAGCCAGGGTAATTCTATTTGTAGTAGACTCGATCTGAGGGATTTTGGGAGAAGGAGGGTATTGTGAGAAAGGAGGAGGAGCTCAAGCTTGGATTCTCAAGCTTGTGACGTGGCCGAGTCTTTCCATCCCTCAGAACCAAAACCTACAAGTTAGACAACGCAGATGGAATGGTAAGAACATAACTTCATTTTATACGTGAACACAGGCAGAAGCCCTCCCATTTTCTAAAAATTGTTTAAACGACCTTCCATTCCTATATACAAAGGTGGGCTTCCCACCTGTCTTTGCAATTAGCTTACTATACACTTCATAATCAGTTGCGAAAATGAACCAGTTTTTCTCAATGATGTGTTTAATGGCTCCACTGTCCAAATGATAGGTGGAAATGTAAAAACTTTGCCAAAATCATTTTCTCTATTATTCAAAACATATTTGACACTACCAGAATTCAAAATTGGCACACATACACCATTTTGTCTCTTCCTGATGACTTCTCTTATTTCATCCAAAAATCCATCTGGATAGCCTCTATTTTTGAACATAGTTAAAATCTTCTCACATTCACACACAAAATTCTCCAGATCTGATACCATACCTGCCACTCTCACCAGCTGGCCTTCAACCACTGCTTTCTTTTGATGCAGTTGATGCCAGCTGGTAAAGTGCAAGTATGTACTGGAGAAAGTAGGCTTCCTATAGATATTGGATACAAACTGGCTCCTATTTCTGTCCTTAGATAGTGATACAGCTAAATAATGGATGCAATCGCTGTGAAAATGTGAAGTAAAGGACAGAAATTCTACCATAGAGTCCAAACACTCCACAAATTTCTCAAGATTATCCATGGAGTCATTCCAATAAGATGTCATCCAGAAATTGGGTATATAACCCCCAAGAGTTTGTAAATGGACTTTGGAGGATATATCTCTCCTCCCATTCGGCCATAACTAGATTAGCAAAAAGGGGGGCACATGCTGCCCCCATTGCTACCCCTGTGGCCTGTCTAAACAGTTGACCTTCAAATTTTTGGGATTCCCAAAATTCATTCCGACATTGTTAATCCACCTCTCAGGCCAATTGTGGATGGGGGTAGATCTAAAACAAGTGCTATAGCAAGATTTTTAGACATAAATTTGAAAACTTGTTTGGTTAATATAAAGCAAATATGCCGAGATTCTTGAGATTTCTTGAGTAAAGTTAACGAATTAGTATATAATCCCAACGGCATCCTTGTTACTATTGATGTAAAGAACTTATTTTCAGTGATCCCCCATAGCGAAGGCCTTGAGTTTTTTGAATGTCAGCTTCATAAGTTATTTAACATGACCAATTGGAGAGTGTCAGCTACGGTTGACCTGATGGAATTGGTACTTAAAAACAATTTTATTTGGTTTGAAGGTCAACTGTTTAGACATGCCACAGGGGTAGCAATGGGGGTGGCATGTGCCCCCTTTTTTGCTAATCTAGTTATGGCTGAATGGGAGGAGAGATATATCCTCCAAAGTCCATTTACAAACTCTTGGGTGTTATATACCCAATTTTTGGATGACGACTTCCTTTTTTGGAATGACTCCATGGATAATCTTGAGAAATTTTTGGAGTATTTGACTCTACAGTAGAATTTCTGTCCTTTACTTCACATTTTCACAGCGATTACATCCATTATTTAGCTGTATCACTATCTAAGGACAGGATTAGGAGCCGATTTGTATCCAATATTTATAGGAAGCCTACTTTCTTCAATACATATTTGCACTTCACCAGCTGGCATCCACTGCATCAAAAGAAATTAGTGGTTAAAGGCCAGCTGGTGAGAGTGGCACATATGGTATCAGATCTGGAGAATTGTGTGTGTGAATGTGAGAAGATCTTAACTATGTTCAAAAATAGAGGCTATCCACATGCATTTTTGGATGAAATAAGAGGGGAAGTCATCAGGAAGAGACAAAATGGTGTACATGTGCCAATTTTGAATTCTGGTAGTGTCAACTATGTCTTGAATAATAGAGAAAATGATTTTGGCAAAGGTTGTTACATTTCCACCTATAATTTGGACAGTGGAGCCATTAACCACATCACTGAGAAAAACTGGTTCATTTTCGCAACTGATTATGAAGTGTATAGTAAGCTAATTGCAAAGACAGGTGGTAAGCCCACCTTTGTATATAAGAAAGGAAGGTCATTTAAACAATTTTTAGAAAATGGCGGGGCTTCTAAATGTACAAGCACATTACTGAATGGAACAAGGAAACGTGGATGTTGCACACAATGTCCATTCATTATGGTTAGTGATCATTTTTCACAATTGCTAATATTACATATCTGGTCAAAGGGAGGTACAATTGTGAGACCAACAATGTTGTTTATATTGCACAATGTTCATCATGTTCTAACTTCTACATAGGGAAAACTATGAGAAGGCTACGTGAACGTATATACGAGCATTGTTTAGATATTAGGAATTGTAAAATGAGTAACGCTTTGTATAGACAGCTAAAAGACAAACCCACTCATTCTTTTAAGTTTATGATTGTGGAAAAATTGGTTAAAGATATACAAGGGAGAGTAGTGGATGAGCACCTCAATTTAGCTGAACTTAAATGGCAAATTGTATTAAATGCAACCCAACATCCAGGGCTCAATGATAGTTTATCCATACTCCCTGTATTGAAATTAAAGCGTTTAGTGTATAAATTATTTTTATTGGAGGGTAAAAACATGTGATGTTTTAAAATTTGTATTTAAGCATTTTAATGTATTTAGTAGTTTGAGTTCTGAGGAAGTTCCAGTAGGAATGAAAGCGCTAAACTCAGTGAAATGTGTGTGTTTTTTTTATGAATAAATTGCATTTCGCAAGTATTTTGGCTTCCATTGTGGGCTTGTGTTCCATTGCTGCTACCTTGGTTTGTTTTTCTTCTACAGTGTGTCGTTTCTGAGGTTATTTTTGATACAAATACCCCATTCAGGCATTCTAGACAAGCTCACTAATTTAGGTATAAAACATTTTATTACCTGCTGGATAGCCAACTGGCTCATTGATAGGACCCAGGAGGTCAACGCAGGTGAGGCCACCGCCACCAAGTGGCTAATCACTAGCAGCGTCCCCCAGGGCTTAGTACTAGGCTTGCTCCTTTTTGGCATCCATTTTTCTAAAGTGGAAGCAAATGCTGAAGGTTTATGGTTGAGTAAGTTTGCAGATGATTGCAAGCTGGGGGTTATCAGTTCCTCTGCAGACACTTCAAGAAGGCCTATCTCTGACTAACAAATGGTGCCATAGCCATGGTCGTAAACTCAATGCTAAGAAATGCACAGTTGTACCGTTTAGGACATTAACCAGCCCAGCTAATTACAATGTTGATAATACACCCCTAAGAGTCAACCCATTGATCAGGGATCTGAGCACACACAGACTGTAGCCTTACCTTCAACCACCAGATATCCACAGTGGTGAGGAAATCCTTTTATGTTAACTTATAAGTAAAGGCATGGTAGCTAGGTCCAAAGAGGTCATTATCCTACTGTACTCTGCCCTTATCAAACCAGTCATAGAGTACAAGTCATTCCTGTGTTATGTACCTGACCAGGCATTTGCAACAACTAAAGCAACCTCAGAGGTTCCTTACAAAAAGAGTACACAACATAACAAACCTGCCTTATGGAGAGAGCCTTAAAGCCCTTTCCCTCTACTCCGTCTCCTATAGATTGCTGAGGGGTGATCTATACCTGACTTGCAAGGCATCCACAGACCCCACACTTATGAATCTCGTGCATATTTGTAAGTCAGACAGTACCAGAAATACAAGCACTAGGGACTTGAATGTTGTGTACGACTTAAACAGAACATGCTGGAGAGAGAGATGTGTGTTCCAGAGACTGCACCTCCTATGGAACAGGCTTCCCAATCATGTGAAGCTGAATTCTTCTTTTAACCAGTTTGAGCATAGGAGGGGGAATAGGAAATTTACACCAGGCCTAACACCACTATCCTTTATGGATATGGTTAGAGGTAGCTTATAAATGCCTTGCCCTAAATGTCCTGTTTGGATAGAGGATATCATCATTCTTTCAGGAAAATTTGACCAGGTTTAGAAAGTCTACCTGAGTGGACAGCCTAGCAACAATCTATGAATCTTGCCTGTCTGCAGCATTAAAAATTCTCCCAAAAATCATCCAGGGTTCTTTCTCATCTGTTGAATGTTGTCTAACTCACACCTACTTCTAAATTCAAATAAAACCAAGCCAATGCTGTTCACCCATAAACAATTTTCTGAATGTACACATTTATTCCTCATTCTGTCACAGAGCAACACTAAAATTGAACCAGTAGCACAGACAAGCCTGCTAGGTGTCCTAATAGATGAAAATCTTAAATGTGATCAGTACCTTTTTCTAGCCATTAAAAAAGACATGAAGCTAGGCTCCCTATTCACAGCTGAGCAGTATCCCAGAGACACTGCTAAAAAAAAATCTTATTTCAACAACCTACCTACTCCCGTCTCTCCTGTAAGCATCTCACTAATCTGAACACGGCCCGTAAAATAAAGCTAGAGGCTTGCTTTAACAAAATAGCTAAAATCACTGCTAACACCTCTCTACAAAACCCATCTTCGTATGGTTATAAAAGACCTAGATTGGCTTGAACTGTCTCACTGCCTGACCTACACACAACCAGTCACCATTGATTATTACATCCCAGAAAATTGCCCTTCACTGTAAAACACACTGCATTCCTGCTCGACCATTAGACATCTTCGCTCATGCAATAATTCCCTCCTAACTACTACAAAATCAAATTTTGCTGCTGGTAACTCTATTCGTAGTCTCCACACCTGGTTAGTTTTTGCTTGCATCTGTAGCCCAATATATTTTGCTCCTTACGTCTCTCCGCTCCTAACCTATCTCTGTGCTTTTCATACCTTGTCTAAACCTTTATATCTTTCTCCCTCAAATCTACTTCTTTCCCTCCTTCATCTCTCATCCAGTTACTCTGTTAGTTCTTAACTTTCCACTAACTACTATACACCTTTTTCATCTCTCTCTAATATTGTAGCTGATTCACTTGCATCCTTGTATTTTTTTTCCATTTTTAATGTGGTTCTTTCCATGTACTTTTATTTCAAACGTATGTTCAGTGCAGAATTTACTGTTGAATAGTGTGTGTGTTGTGTGTGTGTGTGTGTGTGTGTGTGTGTGTGTGTGTGTATATATATATATATATATATATATATATATATATATATATATATATATATATACACATACATATTTTTTCCCAGTTTATCGCAAATTATATGGATTGTATGAAATGTATTTTTGTTGTGACTTTGTTTCTCACCTGTATATCAAAAATATAACATTTGTGGAGTTTTTCTCCTCACACCTTTGTTGAAAATGGGGTTTTTGCCCAGTTGGACTTTCCCTATCAACAAAAACAAATTAAACATGTTGACATCTCAGACCCCCTGATTTGGATCACGTTCTGAATTCTGCCTATTCTGGTATTTTGCAGTAGTTTGCTGAATCCTTTATGGTCCCAAATCATCAGTCAAACTCTAAAAAAGTTGGAACAAAGCACAAACCAATCCAAAAGACAAAAAAGCCCAAGTGAAGAAGCTGGATTGGACCCACTCTCAAAAGTATGATTATTATAAGTAAAAGACTCAGATGTGTAGTTCATGAAACCACTTTATACGAACCAGTACATAAGTCCAAGAACAAGATAAGCACTTTCGTCTAGATAATCTAGACTTCATCAGACAAGTAAAAAATGGACACTTCCTTTTATACAAACCCTCCAGGAAATGACATAATTTTAAGTTAATTAGAACAAATAAATAGACATTCATAAAATATTCATGATCTATAAAATGTAAAATATAAGCCGTCCTAACTATGACCACATTCTAAATGACACACAAATCACATACATAAATACATATACAAATTAAATACATGTAAAATATGAAACTACAAGTTTGTAAAAAGTCTGTTTTGTATGTAATAAATAGAATAAATAACATTTAAAACTGTATAAAATGTGAAATATATAAAGTATTGCGCTGTTCAGTAGTTACTGGGGAGGTAATATTACCTCTCCAATGTCTTTAATTTTAGTAAAGCGCTAATAGAAATATATTCATTTAACCCTGGCCAGTTCCCTGCATTTAAACATAACTGCCAGTATAGATGTTCATCGTGTTTCACTGTTGCAGTCATGACTGTACGGTTCTCCCCTGCCGGCAGGCAGTCCTCGGTCGGCCAGAATCCCAAAGTCTGGGTCCGGCGTCGGCTGTTAAGCCATGCTCCCTGACATCAGAGCGCCAAGAGTACAAAGCTGACAGCCGACGCCATGTTCTCCAGTCTTTCTTGCCGTGCGGTGATAGCAGTTCGCAAGTGCTGGTCGGCTGACTCCTGACAATTTTTTCCAATCAAACTTCAGTCCGAAGACTCTCTTCTCCTACTAAGTACCCCGTTGGAGAAACGTTTTTCTTGCTCCAGTCTGATGTCAGAAAAAGTTAATTGTATTTCATGTGGGAAGCAAATACCTCAAAAGGATTTTCATTCTTACTGTATTCCTTGCTTAGGCCCTGACCACGACGTAGCTAGTTGTCGGTTTTGTGCTAGATTCAATCAACGTACTATTAAACAAAGGTACAATTTTGCTTTTCATTACTTCGGTAAGCGTTTTAATTACAAAATGTCGTCAGATACGGTTCTGGCTACCGGAGTTAATAAACAACGCAAGGACAAAGACAGGCCTCCGAGGTCCAAATCAGATGATGTCTCACAAGCGGAGCCAGCTTCAGGTTCGGCCGTCGTCAGTGAGGCGCTTTTGCAGCCCCTGTCGTCGGCCATTTCGGAACCGATAGCCGAAACGGACTCCCACGAGGAGCCAACTAGGCCTTTGAATATTTCAGTTGGACCTTCGGACAATGCTCCTTCGGATGGGTCCAGAGCCGCTGTGCAGGTACCGGCTTCCGAAGGGGTTTTCAGGCCTACTCATCTTCTTATAAAGGCAAAGCCAAAGACAAAGGCAAAGACTCCTTCCAAATCAAAGACTGCAACCCAGGCCTCTTCTGATCCGGATCCCAAGTCTCAGAAGCAGTTACTTAAAATGGCGGAGGACTTACTTACTATGATTAGGGGTTCACATCCCCCTACAGATAAAAGGCCAAGGCAGGAAGTTTATTATGACTCCTCTGATCAGGCCTCTGTTTCTTCTGACCAGGAATATTCTTTCCCTCCTTATTAGGATTCTGATGCTGAGGAATCCATTCCTTCAGCTTCCCCCCCCCTGAGGATTTCTCTTTTGGGGAAACTTTGCATGAAATGAGGGAACATTTCCACTGGGAAGGACAGGAGTACTCGGAATCTAAGAAAAGACTAAGGGATTTTCTTCTTCTCCAACATAGGCCCCTGGCTATTCCTCCTATTTTGGATATTGTGGATGATGCTTTTTCGGAGGTTAACTTAACTCCTGACTCTTTTCCTCCAGCTCCTAAGCCAGACAGATACTATAGGGTTCCTGATTCCCACCAGTTTTTATACAAGAACCCTACTGCTGACCCTGAAACCATTTCTCAGGGTCCTAAGGGCGTTAAGGCCGCTTCTGCTAAAAACCCCATTCCCACTGAGAAGGATTCCAGATCTTTTGAAAGATAGGGGGAAAAAAAGTGTACACTTCTGCTGGCTTTAAACTGTCAGTTTCATATGCTGAAATACCAGCAATTTCTCCTGTCTGTTTTAAAACAAAAGCTAACTTCCATTTCCGCCTGTGCAGATGATAAGGAACTACATGACTTATTGCATGCCACTGAACAAGTTGGGAAGCATGGTTTACACTGTGGATTTGATGCCTTGAAGGCTTCGTGTAGGGCTGCTACCTCTGGCACAGTAATTAGAAGGGCATGCATGGTTAAAGGAACAAAATGTGCCAGATCAGGTAAAGGCTAAATTATTGGATGCTCCTGTTCAGCATAATGTTTTATTTGGATCTAAAGCTGAAGATGTGATTAAAAAGATGGAGGACAAGGCTAAGTCCATGCAAACAGTTAAAGATTTCTTACAAGTACAGCCACCCAGATTTAGCAGGAATTGGCCTACAAACAATTGGTCCTTTCCCAATTCAGACAGGCCTCAGAGGGTAGATATAGACGCCCCCAAGGTAGGCCTCAAACGCAAGCCTCTTATAGACCGAGACAGTGGACTGCTTCCACCCCTAGGAGAGGAGAAGACAGGTCGCAAGCTCATAGAAAACAGACTCAATGACTCCTCTCTGTTGGGCTGCAGGAACTTCTTGCCTGGAAGCCCCTCTCGGAGGAAAACTTTCTCTTTTTCATCTAAATTGGACTCATATAACCCAAGACAAGTGGGTTCTGGATGTGGTTTCAAGAGGTTACAAATTCCATTTTCATACCCCACCAAGGCCAAGCGGATGGCCAGATCTTCCAAAACATCAATGGTCAGAGGCATTAAACCAGGTGGATGCTCTCTTGGCTATGAAAGCCATAGAACTAGTTCCACTTTCAGAGATGGGACAAGGTTTTTTTACTCAAGGCTCTTTCTAGTCCCCAGGAAGCAAAATTCATGGAGACCCATCCTGGATCTGTCAGTCTTGAACACCTTTCTAGAGATACCAAAATTCAAGATGCTTACTCTACAGCAGCTACTCCCAATGCTGACCAAAAATGCATGGATGGTAACTTTGGATTTAAAAGAAGCATATTTACACATTCCCATCAGACAGGAGCGCAGAAAATACCTCAGGTTCAAGGCAGGATCGAGGCACTACCAGTTCTCTGCGCTGCCCTTTGGATTGTCTACTGCACCCGGGGTCTTTACCAAGTGCCTGGCTCCAGTAGTAGCTTATTGCAGACTCAAGGGAATTCAAATTTACCCTTATCTGGACGACTGTCTTATTCAGGCAGACAGCAAGGATGTCTTACTCCAGCATCTACAGTTTGTTCAGAATCTTCTCAAGTTCCTGGGATTCACTGTAAACATAAAGTCAAATATGACACCCTCACAACAGATAATTTTTCTGGGCGCCTCTCTAAACACAACAACCCAGATGGCATTTCTGACATACAAAAAACAGTTACAGCTGGTTTCAACTTTCAAAACCTTGGCAACAACAACTCAGCTATCTGCAAGGAAATTCCTGCAGGCTCTGGGTTACATGGCCTCCTGCATCCTTCTCGTACCATATGCAAGACTACATATGAGGAAAATACAGTGGTACCTAAAAAGTGTATGGTCTCAGCAGTGTCACAGTCTAGACATACTGATCTCCGTCCTGCCTTGTCTTCAAAAGGAATTCCTTTGGTGGTCCAATGCATGTACTCTAAACAAAGGAAAACCCTTCTGTCTGCCTCCTGCCACTCAGATTCTAACCACGGACGCCTCAGATTATGCATGGGGAGCCCATTTTCGGGGCAGCTGTTTGCAGGGCCTTTGGACAACGGATCAGAAGCACCTGCATATCAATTTAAAGGAAATGTTAGCCATTCAGAAAGCTCTATTGGCCTTCAGGAATCTTCTACAACCAGGACAACTACTGATACAGACAGACAACACCATGGTTATGTGGTACATAAACAAGCAAGGGGGATCTCATTCCTACTCCCTTTGCAGACTAGCCATGGATCTTTGGAACACAGCTCTAGCTTGCAATCTGGACCTTCAAGCACAGTTTCTACCAGGAAAGCAAAACTTCCTGGCAGACAGTCTGAGCAGAAACCTTTCGGATCCACACGAATGGATGTTGGACTCTTGACATTTTCAAGATGATTACAGCAGTCTGGGGATGTCCTCACATAGACCTCTTTGCATCCCACCTCAATCATCAACTACAAATTTTTTGCACCAGGACTTTCCACGATCAAGCTTGGAAAGTGGATGCTCTATCATTCAGTTGGAGAAACCTCTCGGGATATGCCTTTCCGCCTCTTCCTCTTCTTCCACGGGTATTACTAAAGATCAAGCAGGACAAGCCCAAGATGATAATCTTGCTGGCCCCAAATTGGCCTCGACAGTTTTGGTACCCAACACTGAGAAATCTTTCTCTAGAGCCACCCTGGGTTGTACCACAGATTCCGAACCTTCTGTCCCAACACCAGGGTCAAATTCTACACTCCCATCTCAGAACTCTCAGTCTGGCGGCCTGGTTAATCCAGGATCTTTGATTCATTCTCTCCTGCCCAAGCAGGTTATGGATGTCTTTTTAGAAGCCAGACGTCCTAGCACTAGAAAATCTTATGCAGGAAAATGGAAAAGATTTTGTTCCTGGATGCAGGCTCAGGATTCTGATCCTCTTATTCCTAACATTCCTCAGATTTTACTTTACCTGTCAGACCTCTTACATAAGGGTCTCTCTTTCTCTTCCATAAAGATACACACCTCTGCTATTTCTGCTCATTATAATACAGACCCACCTATCTTTTCCCACCAGCTCATGAGACAATTTCTCAGAGGAGCTAAGAACTTGAGGCCCCCTAGATCTCCTCCCATTCCTGCTTGGGATCTTAACTATGTTTTGGAAAAGCTCACCTTACCTCCTTTTGAGCCTGCTGCCTCATCTGACATCAAGTTTTTATCTTGGAAGACAGCCATCCTTTTAGCTCTGACCTCTGCCAGGAGAGTTTCAGAGTTGCAAGCTCTTATGGCTGTGGAAACTTATATTATTTTTCATCAAGACAGGGTGTCTTTAAGGACTAATCCTACTTTCATGCCTAAGGTGGTTTCCAAAGTGGCTTTAAATCAAACTATTCACTTGCCAACTTTTTTCCCCACTCCTCAAAATAAAGGGGAAAGGATCTTACATTCCTTGGATGTGCACAGACAACTACGTTTTTACCTGGACAGAACCAAGGACATCAGGAAATCAGAGCAATTGTTTGTTTCTTATGCTTCAAGTTCCCAAGGTAAAGCCATTTCAAAAGAGACCATTTCTAAATGGATTGCTCATGGAATCAGATTTTGTTATTCACACCATGATAAGCAAATCCCAGGGAATATAAGGACTCACTCTACCAGAGCTGCTGCCACTTCAGCTGCCTTCCTCAAGGGAGTTCCTACCAAAGATATTTTGGAAGCTGCAACTTGGAGTTCAGTGCATACTTTTTCCAAGCACTACAATCTACCTCTCTACTCTAAGTCTAGGGCAGGCTTTGCTTCTGCAGTTTTGCAGGGCCTTTTAGCCGCCCCCTCTTCTTTATGACCACCTCCCTTTCTTTCTGCTTTGGGATTCTACCCTACAGTCATGACTGCAACAGTGAAACACGATGAACATAGTACAGTTGTGTACACTTACCATAAATGTAGATGTTCGAGTGTCTTCACTGTTGCAGTCTGGGTTTCCCTCCCTCCTGTCCCCTCTTATTTTTTCTTTTTGTGTGGTTCCTTTTTTCACCCTTCTTCTGAGGTTTATTTGCAAAGGGTATGGGACCTTACTCATTTTGAAACTTCTGACATCTGGGGCAAGAAAAACTGGAGAACATGGCGTCGGCCGTCAGCTTTGTACTCCTGGCGCTCTGACGTCAGGGAGCATGGCTGAACAGCCGACGCCGGACCCAGACTTTGGGATTCTGGCCGACCGAGGACTGCCTGCCGGCAGGGGAGAACCCTACAGTCATGACTGCAACAGTGAAGACACTCGAACATCTACATTTATGGTAATTGTACACAACTGTACTTTCTCTTTTTTCCAACAATAGTGTCCATGCCCCTCCTCTTACATCAATGTTAATACTGTCTATAATGAAGAAGAAAAATTTATGAATGTTGTTCTCTGTTATATGCTTACTTAACAGGTTGCTGTCTTTTCTGTTTTTAATATCATGTAAATGTTCATAGATGCGATTCTTCAGCTTCCGGTCAGTCTTGCCAACATAGAAACAAGAACAGATGCTGCATGTAGCACAATACACTACCTTCTCAGAACAACCGTTATATTTCTGGTTGATCTGATTGAAATTAGGATCAACCAGAAACGTAACTGTTCTTAGAAGGTAGTGTATTGTGTATTTTATGAATGTCTGTTTAATTTATTTGTTCTAATTAACTTAAAATTATGTCATTTCCTGGAGGTAGTATCCATTTTTACTTCTTGTCTGATGAAGTGTAGATTATCTAGACAAAAGTGCTTATCTTGTTCTTGGACTTATGTTCGAATAAAGTGGTTTCCTGAACTACACATCTGAGTCTTTTACTTATAGTAATCTTATTTGTGATGAGTGGGTCCAATCTAACTTCTTCACTTGGGCTTTTTTGTCTTTTGCATCAGTCAAACTCCACCATCCATCTTGCCTAGAGCTTGGAATTTCCTATTTTATTTATGACTGATATTTAACTGCCTTATTACCCTCTTCCTTCTACCATATCCGTTTATTCCTTCCCCCATCCTCTTATTCTACTGCGTTAGTGTATCTAGGGGACAATACCTTGTACTTACCTATCTACATACTGCATTCTGCTTCCTCCACTTTTACTGTCAGTGAAACCGTGAATTTAACTTGAGTTCTGATGCTGCCTACATCCCTACTCCTTTCATGAGATAGAGTTCTTGATCTCTCTGGCATACTTGATGAAATCCTTTATGTAGATTGCAACTCCTCCACCTGCTCTCCTTTTTCTATCTTTCATGCACAACTTTTATGTCCATTCCTCTTCCTATATCTGCAGTGTCCACCTTTCCATTTTGAATCACTGCTTGCAGCGTTCCTATCTCCTCAGAATTTGTCAGCCTTTCTTCTTCTCTATTTTGTCTCCTTTTTTTACATTATCTCTACTGCCTTGGATGTCTTCCTTTCCTATCCTTTTGTGAGACTCGGTACATTTTCTTGCCTCCCTTTAAAAGTTAAAAATTAAGTCATTGAAGTGTTCCTTTCAGGAGTAAGTTCCTTTGTACAAAATTAAAATGTTCTAGATTAAACACTTGGATAGATCCTTTTTGTGCTCTTTCTCATGGCTTGTTATGTTTTGAGGTGTGGCACACTACGATTTCAAGGCCCTCTACTCACTTATCAGCAACAGAATCCTTGCTGTGTAGTTAAAGGGCATTTATGTACCTTGTATTCCTGCTCCTTTATCGCTACTTAATAATTTTTAGATTTTTCTCAATATACATCACTAGAAAGGCCAAACATTTCTACAGGTAAAGACCGTAGATTTGTTTATCTTTCAGATAATTAGTAAGGATATGAAGGAGTAAACAAAAAAACAAAAGAATATAGGGTGAAGGATCAGATGAGAAGTTAAGAAATGTGGAAAATGCATAAATGTTGTTGCAAGTATAGAAAACCTCACGTTGATCAGGATCGAACATCTGAATGCTTAAGGAGAGGTGAATTTAAACCAAAAGACGAAAGGTTAATATTGGTGGCCCAAGATAGTGGACTTGGATACATGTTTGTAAAGTCCATTGAACATTTATTTTATTTTATTGCATTTGTTTACCGGGAAAGTCCACTGGGCCTAAAAGAGCCCATTTTCAATGGAGGCCCGAGGAGAAATGCTCCATCAAGAACAAAGATACAAAAAATAAATAAAATAAATAAACATTAATTGGTACAGAAGTAGAAACAGTGTCACACATAGTGATTACAATACTATATACATAAAAGCAGGAATTTAGTTGGTTTGATTTCAGTAATAGATACCGAATATATACATAAAAGTTGGAATCTAGTTGGTTTGATTACAGTAATATATATAGAATATATACATAAAAGCAGGGGTTTAGTTGGTTGCCAGATGAATTCAGAGAGGTATAAACATAGATATATTAATCAGCATTATTGTACCAGTATCAACAAGTGATGAAAGAATAATTATGGAGAAAATATCAGTCATTATGAGTTTATCATATAAGGAGAAGGAAGAGGTTAGGTTATAGAGCAGGCACGTGGGAGAAACTGACAAATATAGGTTTTGTAAAACAGAATTGAATACAGTTGCACTTCTTGTTGCTGGTTGTGATATACTAATGGCAGAAGGACTGTATAATGAAAGCTATAATAATGTGGCAAGACTGTTGCATTGTGGATTGTGCAAACATTATAATACTGAAGTAGCTGAAAAACACTGGAGAACTGAGACATAAAACATTGTAGAAGATGATGACTTTTATATCACATGGGATTGGCCATTACCAATTCAAAAAATAGACGTGAGAAAACCAAATGTAGTAGTCCATGAAAAGAAGACAAAAGTCGCATTAATAATTGAAATTGCTACACCTATTGACTACAGTGTCTTTCTTACAGAGAGGCAGAATGTCATAACATGCCAGGATGTGCAGGCAGAAGTGAGGGCAATGTGGAAAGAGGATACCCAGATAGTTCCAACAGTAGTAGGAGCAACAGGTCTTATAAAAAAGAATTTACAATCTTACTTAGATATGTTACCAATACATGTAACTCGGTAAGAATTGCAGGAGCAGTCATTACTGGGCACATTCAGGTACTGCGAAGAGCACTTGTGGCTAACATCAGCGATTGGTGGACTTGTTTTCAGTCATTCCCCTCGACACGGGCTTGGTATGGTTAGAATGAGGACATGAGTATCAGAAAGTGACATTTTTCTTTGTTTGGAATTAGCTGAACTTGTTCTCAGGAACAACTTCCTGTTCTTTGAAGGGGAATTTTTCCATCAGGAACAGGGAGTAGCAATGGGGGCCAGTTGTGCCCCCACTTATGCATACATTTTATCAGTATGGGAACACACATTTGTAAAGCAATGTCAGTATTCTGCATGTTGGAAAATGTATACTAGGTTCATATAGGTTCATAGGTATGTACTAGGCTATTGGCCCTAGGGTCTGTATAAGCCTAGCCAAAAAGGTACCCTTGCTTTCGCCACCCAAGAAAATTATATTCCTGTGCCCCTGTCGAGCAGAACCACAGAAGTGATCCCCGGGGTGAATTTCCTATTTCCCATCCAATCATCAAGATTTTTCTTGAAGAGTGCTAATGAGGAGTTTTGTTTGATATAGATAGGTAGTTTGTTCCAGAGTATGGGAAGTCTCTGGGGCAGGAATCTATCCCTCCAGCATGTTCTGTTTATTGTGGTGACAAGGTTTAGGTCCCTAGAGCTTGTAGCTCGGAGGGATTGAGATTTCTTTAAGTGGAGCATATCCAACAGCTCTGGGTTTGACATAGGCAGAGATCGCCTCTGAGTAGGCAATAAGCAACAGAGTAAAGCTGACGTTTTTTGAGACTGTCTGCGTAGGGCATCTGTTTGAGGCCGGTAATCCTCTTTGTGAGGTATTTCTGCGGCCTTTCCAGTTGTTGTAGATGTTTTGTGAGGTACATACCAAAAGGGGAGTTGTACTCTAGAATGTGTCTAATGAGTGATGAGTAGAGGGGAACAGTGACCTCTTTTTTCCTGGATGAGAAACCTTTTGTGATGGTGTGCCATGTGGAAGGGATTTTTGACTACTGTGGTGATGTGATTATCAAAGGAGTGACTACTGTCCACCTGTGTCCCAAGGTCTGTTATCACACTTTCGGTGTTAAGTAGACTACAGCCTATGTGGTAGTTCATGTGCACAGAATATTTACCAAAGGGGATGTCAATGCACTTTTTGGCATTGAGCTTGAGGCCATGGCTTTGACACCAGGCATCTGTCTCAGTGAGGCCCTTTTGTAGGATGTCCACATCGTTAGGAGTTTCAGTTATGGCTCCTAGTTTGCAGTTGTCTGCGAACTTCATTAGCCAAAGACTTTCTGTGTTAGCCTGTACTTCAGAGAAGTAGATACCAAACAGGAGAGGACCCAGTTGTCAGTGGTCTGAAGTCAGATTTGGTCTGCTACTTTCACAGTGTGAGTTCTGTCAGTGAGCCAGTTGGCAACCCATCTTGTGACATAGGGATTTATACCTAGTTTAGTGAGTTTATCTATAATTTCAGAGTGGAGGATGGTGTTGAAAGCCTTGGTGAGATCTAGATAGGCTGTGTGAACCACCTTACCCTTGTCTGCGGCTTTGGTGACTGCTTCAAAGAAGTCTATCAGGTTTAGGAGACACGATCTGCTTTTTACAAACCCAGAGTGGGTCGGGGCCAGAGTTTGGAGATTACCGATGTCTTTGTTTATAAGTTCCATGGCTTTGCAGACCAGGCTCATCAGGCTAATGGGCCGGTAGTTCCCGGGGTCCATGGTGGCTCCCCCTTTGTAGAGTGGAATAACTGTTGCTGTGCACTATTCAGTGGGCACAAAATCTGAGGTGAGGCTATGATTGAACACGGTACTTAGGTGGGGTGCCAGTTCATTCTATAGGTCATGTAGAATGCAGCCTGAGATGTTGTCGGGTCCCATGGATGCTGTGTTCTTGGCTTCGGAGAGTGTGTTTTTTACCTGTGCAGCCGTGATTACAGGAACTTTTCATTCTTCCGGTATAGAGATGGGCCCTTTAGTGGGTGAGACGGGGGAGGGCGGGTAAAGTTAGCACTGCCAAGGATGTTGACAATATCAGTTGGTTCTGTATATTTAGTGCCATTGTGCTATAACTCAGAACAGATGTCCTTCAAGGATGCATCTGCAGTCATAACATATGGGTTGTCCTGCCTCAGGCAGCCCTTCGGTCGGCCGGATTCCAAAGTCTGGGTCTGGCCTCGGCTGATGTCGCACTTTCCCCGACGTCAGAGCGCCTGGGGTACAAAAGCATCAGCCAACGCCATTTTCCCCTGTCTTTCTTGCCGCGTGGTGCCCGAAGCAGAAGCAGTTCGCAAGTGCCGGTCGGCCAGCTCCTGTGATTCAGCTACCGAAGACTTCGAAAAAGCTAAGTACCCCGTTGGGGACTCTTTCTTGCCTCAGCCGATGTCAGATAAAGTAAGTAATTGTTTAACTTGTGGGAAACAAATACTTCATAAGGATTTCCACTCTTACTGCCTCCCTTGCTTAGGCCCAGACCACGACGTCTCGGCCTGCTCAGCCTGTGCTTCCTTCAACTGACGAACTCTTAGACGTCGGTCGGAGTTTGCAGAGGAATTTTTTGGGGCTAATTTTGCGTACAAGATGGCGTCGGAGACTCCGACTTCGCATGTGGTTAAAAAACGGAAGGACAAGGACCGACCCTCGCGGCCCGCGGTTTCGGCTGAAACCACGGTCAGGCCTACCGCGAGTGTCTCGGTTTCGGCTGAAACCGAGTCCTCGGTGCTTCCTATTACCGAATCCACTCAACCGACTACCTCGGCCCCGGAGGCTCCGGCCGAGTCGGTTATTGAATTACCTACTGAAACCGGTGTCCAGGACATGTCCGACACCATTCCTTTAGACAAGTCTACTCCTGCACGTGGTGCAGCCAGACCCCCTGCATCCATGTCCATTAAGGCCTTTTCTAGGGCTAAAGCTGCTAAACTTGCTAAAGTTTTGCCTCCTAAGACTACCTCTCAGAGGCCTTCTACTGGCTCTCAGATTCTCAGCCTAGCAGAGGATCTAATCTCTTTAATTAGATGTTCTCAACCTCACCCGGACAGGAGCTCTCTACCACCACCAGACAAAAGGCACAGGGTTGAGCCCTCTGACCCCCACTCTTCAGATGAGTCTACGGATGGATCTGTGTTGTCAGACCACCAGGAGGAGGCTTATTCGGCCTACGAGGATTCTGATGCTGAAGAATCTATTCCTTCGGCCTCCCCTCCTGAAGAGTTTTCATTTGGTGAGACACTGCACTCTATGAGAGAACATTTTCAATGGCAGGGCTAGGAATTTTCTGATTCTAGAAAGAGGATTAAGGACCTTTTTACATTTACCTCAGCATAGGCCTTTAGCAATACCTCCTGTTTTGAATGTTATTGATGATGTGTACTCTGATGCTAGTACAGCGCCTGATTCTCTCCCTCCGGCTCCTGCCAAACCTGATAGGTACTACAGGGTCCTGGATTCTCATCTACACCTGTACAAGGCCCACACTGCAGACCCAGAAACTATTTCCCAGGGCCCAAAAGGGTTTGCAGCTGCCACTGCTAAAAATCCTCTACCTTCTGAAAGGGAGTCTAGAGCTTTAGAGAGATGGGGAAAGAAAGTATATACTTCTGCAACTCTTTCCATGAGGGCATTAAATTGTCAATTTCATATGATTCAGTACCAAGAGTATTTGTTAGATTAAGTGTATAAGAAGCTTTCCTCCTCTGAACCCCTTGACCGTAAATCACTTCAGGATCTGGTACATAACTCACAGCAGGTTAGCAACCATTTTTGCAGTGTGGTTATGATGCACTGGAAGCTTCATGTAGGTCAGCTATGACAGGGGCAGTTATACGTAGGCATGCCTGGTTGAAGGAACAATCTCTACCGGACCATGTTAAAGCTAAGCTCCTTGATGCTCCAATGGAAAAACAAAAATTATTTGGTTCCACGGCTCAGGAGGTCTTAAAGAAGTTTGAAGAAAAGGCAAAATCTGTGCAAACAGTCAAGGACTTTCTGCCGGTACAACCACCGAGATTCAGCAGAAATTGGCCTACTAAGAATTGGTCCTTTCCGGACTCAGACAGATCCCAGAGAGGCAGGAACAGGCATGCCAGAGGTAGAGGGCAAGCTAGAGGCTCCTACAGAGGCAGTCAGTGGCAGCCTCCCAACCAGAGAGGTAGTGCAGGAACAACAACAACAACTGCTACACCAGGACAGACTCAATGACTTTATTTTGACTCCGCCGACCAGGGCTCAATTAGAAGCACCACTGGGCGGAAAGCTTTCTTTATTTTCAAAAAATTGGCATTACATTACAAGGGACTCATGGACACTGCAAATAATAGACAAAGGATACAGGTTCCATTTCCACACATTGCCAAAAAGAAAAGGAATGCCAGACCTGCCACCAAATCAGAGGGCAGAGGCTTTGAAGCAAATCACCAAATGAGTACAGATGAAAGCCATAGAAAAGGTACCTCTTTCAGAACAAGGCCAACGATTTTATTCCAGATTATTCCTTGTTCCAAGAAAAGAAAATCAATGGAGGCCTATTCTCGACCTGTCCGCACTGAATACTTACCTCATTGTGCCAAAATTCAAGATGCTGACCCTACAGCAGCTTCTTCCCATGCTGGGCAAGGAGTCTTGGCTGGTGACTCTAGATCTCAAGGAGGCATACCTGCATGTCCCTATTCGACAAAGTTGCAGAAGACACCTCAGATTTCTTGCAGGATCAGAGTATTATCAATTCTCAGCATTGCCCTGTGGCTTATCTACTGCGCCCAGAGTATTCAAGAAATGCCTGGCATCAGTAATTGCACACTGCAGACTTCAGGGGATTCAAATCTACCCATATCTGGACAACTGCCTTATACAAGCGGACAACAAGGAAAATTTGTTAAAGGACTTGGACTATGCCATCCACCTATTACAGGCCTTGGGATACACAGTCAACATCCAAAAATCAAGACTTGTTCCATCCCAAAGAATAACCTTTTTGGGTGCAGATCTAGACACAACCACCCAAATGGCCTTTCTCACAGAAGAAAAACAAAAACAACTTCCGGATTACTTCAAGAATCTGACAAGACAAACTCAGCTGACTGCAAGGAAAATCCTGCAGGCCCTGTGTTACAAGGCATCCTGCATAATTCTGATTCCACAAGCCAGGCTGCATATGAGAAAATTGCAATGGTACCTAAGGAGTGTATGGACTCAGCACAGTCACAGCTTAGAAACTTTGATCCCACTCATTCCTTGCCTTCAAAAGGAATTCCTGTGGTGGGCTCAAGCCTGCCAGTCCAACCGAGGGTTGCCTTTCAACAAACCAAAAGGAAACCAAACCATCACCACGGACGCTTCAGACCGAGGTTGGGGAGCACACATTAAGGACAAATGTATCCAAGTAACCACTAAGACTACCTCCCAGAGGCCTACCTCTAGTTCACAGATCCTCAGCCTTGCAGAGGACCTTATTTCTTTAATTAGGGGTTCACAGCCTCACCCAGACAGGGCCTCTCAACCTCCACCAGACAAAAGGCCCAGGACTGACCCCTCTGACCCACACTCTTCAGATGAGTCCACGGATGGCTCTGAGTTGTCAGACCACCAGGAGGAGGCTTATTCGCCCTATGAGGATTCTGATGCTGAAGAATCTATTCCTTCGGCCTCCCCTCCTGAAGAGTTTTCCTTTGGTGAGACTCTACACTCCATGAGAGAGCATTTTCAATGGCAAGGTCAGGAATTCTCTGATTCTAGAAAAAGATTAAGGACCTTTTTACATCTGCCTCAACATAGGCCCTTAACTATACCTCCTGTTCTGAATGTAATTGATGATGTGTACAATGATGTCAGTACAGCACCTGATACTCTCCCTCCGGCCCCTGCCAAGCCTGATAGATACTACAGGGTCCCGGATTCCCATTACCATCTGTATAAAGCACATTCTGCAGACCCAGAAACTATTTCTCAGGGCCCTAAAGGGGTTGCAGCATACAGCCAAAAATCCTCTACCCTCTGAAAGAGAGTCTAGAGCTTTAGAGAGATGGGGAAAGAAGGTATATACTTCTGCAACTCTTTCTGTCAGGGCATTAAATTGACAATTTCATATGATACAGTACCAAGAGTATTTATTAGATGAACTGAATAAGAAACTTTCATCTCCTGAACCCCTTGACCGTAAATCCCTGCAGGATTTGGTACACAACTCACAACAGGTTAGTAACCATTTCTTAAAATGTGGCTATGAGGCAGAGGCCAATCGAGGGGCTCCTATAGAGGCCGTCAGTGGCAGCCTGCCAACCAGAGAAGTAGTGCAACAACAGCAACAACAACTACTACACCAGGACAGGCTCAATGACTTTACTCTGATTCCGCCTACCAGGGATCAACTGGAAGCACCCTTGGGCGGAAAACTGGCTTTATTCTCAAAAAACTGGCACTATATTACAAGGGACACATGGACACTGCAAATAATAGACAAAGGATACAAGTTCCACTTCCACACTTGCCAAAAAGACACGGAATGCCAAACCTACCACCAAATCAGAGGCCAGAGGCTTTAAGGCAGATCAACAACTTGCTTCAAATGAAAGCTATAGAAAAGGTACCGCTTTCAGAACAAGGCCAAGGATTTTACTCAAGACTATTCCTTGTACCAAGAAAAGAAAATCAATGGAGGCCTATTCTTGACCTGTCCGCACTAATTACTTTTATCATTGTCCCAAAATTCAAAATGCTGACCCTACAGCAACTTCTTCCCATGTTGGGCAAGGAGTCTTGGCTGGTGACTCTAGATCTCAAGGAGGCATACCTGCACGTCCCTATTCGACCAAGTTGCAGAAGACACCTCAGATTTCTTGCAGGATCAGAGCATTATCAATTCTCAGCATTGCCCTTTGGCTTATCTACTGCGCCCAGAGTATTCACGAAATGCCTGGCATCAGTAATTGCACACTGCAGACTTCAGGGGATTCAGATCTACCCATACCTGGACAACTGCCTTATACAAGCGGACAACAAGAAAAATTTGATAAAGGACTTGGCTTATGCCATCCACCTGCTACAGGCCTTGGGATACACGGTCAACATCCAAAAGTCAAGACTTGTGCTATCCCAAAGAATAACCTTTTTGGGTGCAGATCTGGACACAACCACCCAAATGGCCTTTCTCACAGAAGAAAAACAAAAACAACTTCAGAATACTTCATGATGCTGACAAGACAATCTCAGCTTACTGCATGGAAAATCCTGCAGGCCCTGGGATGTCCTTCATGGATGCATCTGCAGTCATAACAAGAGGGTTGTCCTGTCGTCAGGCAGCCCTGCAGTCGGCCGGATTCCAAAGTCCGGTCCGGCTTCAGCTGATGTCGCACTCCACCCGACGTCATCACTGTTGGTCTTCGGGTATAAAAGCATCAGCCGACGCCATTTTCCTCAGTCTTTCTTGCCGCGTGGCGCCCGAAGCAGAAGCTGTTCGCAAGTGCCGGTCGGTCGGATCCAGAGATTACTTCTACCGAATACTACTTCGAAGACTTCTAAAGCTAAGTACCCCGTTGGGGACTCTTTCTTGCCTCAGCCGATGTCAGAAAAAGTTAACAATTGTTTAACCTGTGGGAAACAAATATCTCATAAAGATTTCCACTCTTACTGTCTGCCTTGTTTAGGCCCAGCCCACGACGTAGCAGCCTGTTCGGCCTGTGCCTCTTTCAACCGACGAGCGGCTTAGGCGTCGGTCGGAGTTTGCAGAACAGTTTTTCGGTTCTGATTTTGCGTACATTATGCCGTCGGATCCTCCGACTACCCCCAAAAAATGCAAAGATAAAGACCGACACTCGCGGTCCGCGGTTTCGTGCGAAACCACTGTAAAGCAAACGCGAGTGTCTCGGTTTCGGCGAAACCGAGAAAACTGCTCAAAGTACAGCTGAACCTATTCTTACAACTGAGGCCCCTGCTACAACTCTTGAATCGACCTCAGAAATTTTACCCACTACGGTGGTTGACTTATCAGACACCATCCCTTGGATGTCTCTACCCCAGCACGTGGTGCTGCTAGGCCTCCAGCTGCCATGTCCATTAAGGCCTTCGCCAGGGCTAAAGCAGCCAAGACTACTAAAACAGTGCCTGTTAAACCCCCACATCCAGGCCCTCTTCTAGTTCTCAAATGCTTTCTTTGGCAGAAGATTTAATTTCTTTAATTAGAGGATCTCAATCTCACCCAGACAGGGCCTCTCAGCCCCAGAGAAGAGACCTAGGGCAGAGCCCCTGAGCCAGTGTCTTCTGATGATTCTGCTGATGAATCAGACATAACTGACCAGCCTGAGGCTCCCTTCTCCAATTTTGAAGATTCTGATGCTGAAGAATCCATTCCAGCTGCTTCCCCACCAGAAGAATTCTCCTTTGGGGAAACCTTGCATGCCATGCGAGAACAGTTCCAATGGCAGCAACAGGATTTTTCAGACTCCAGAAAATACTTAGGACCTTTCTGCACCTCCCACAGCACAGGCCCTTAGCTATACCTCCTGTTCTCCCTGTGGTGGATGATGCTTTCAATGATGTTTGCTCCGCTCCAGATTCTTTACCCCAGCCCCTGCCAAACCAGACAGATTTTACAGGGTGCCAGATACTCATCACCACCTTTACAAGGCCCCTTGCAGACCCAGAAACTATATCCCAGGGTCCCAAGGCAGTAGCGACCACAGCTAAAACCCCTATTCCTTCTGAAAGGGAAGCAAGGTCACTAGACAGATGGGGTAAAAAGGTCTACACTTCAGCTACTCTCTCAGCTAGAGCTTTAAACTGTCAGTTTCACATGATACAATACCAAGAGTTTATGCTTGATCAGTTAACTAAAAAACTAACCACTGATGAATCTCTTGATAAGAAATCGGTATTAGAGATGGTAAATAACATACAACAGGTTAGCAACCATTCCTTAAAATGTGGCTATGATGCACTGGAGGCTTCATTTAGATCAGCCATGACAGGCACAGTGATAAGAAGGCATGCATGGCTAAAGGAACAAGCTTTACCGGATCATGTTAAAGCTAAGTTGCTAGATGCTCCTATGGACAAGACAAGTTTGTTTGGTACACCTGCCCAGCAGGTTATGAAGAAAATGGAAGAAAAGGCAAAATCTGTTCAAACTGTTAAAGATTTCTTGCAGGTTCAACCCCAAGGTTTAGCAGGAACTGGCCTGCCAAAATTGGTCCTTTCCTGACTCCACAAAATTTCAAAGGGGCAGGAATAGGCGTTCCAGAGGCAGAAACCAATCCAGAGGAGGTGCCTACAGAGGACGACAGTGGCAAGGTAACAACAGAGGCACAGACACAGCCACTGCCACTACATCAGCACAACCACAGTGACTTAATCCTAAATCCGCCTACCAGGGAACAAATAGCAGCTCCTCTAGGCGGAAAGTTAACCTTATTTTCAAAGAACTGGCACTACATAACAAAAGACAAGTGGATTTTACAAACCATAGATCAAGGTTACGGTTTCACTTCCACACTTTACCAGTCAAAAGAGGAATCCCAAATCTACCTCCAAATCAAAAACAGAGGCTCTCGCCAGATAATGGAGTTAGCAAACATGAGAGCTGTGGAAAGAGTGCCAACAGCAGAACAAGGAAAGGGTTCTACTCCAGACTATTCCTAGTTCCAAGAAAGCCAAGAGCTTGCAGGCCAATTCTCGACCTGCCGACCTTACATACATACATCATTGTCCCAAAATTCAAAATGCTGACCCTACAGCAACTTCTTCCCATGCTGGGCAAGGAGTCTTGGCTGGTAACTCTAGATCTCAAGGAGGCATACCTGCACGTCCCCATTCGACCAATCTGCAGAAGATACCTCAGATTTCTTGCAGGATCAGAGCACTATCAATTCTCAGCATTGCCCTTTGGCTTATCTACAGTGCCCAGAGTATTTCCAAAATGCCTGGCATCAGTAATCGCCCATTGCAGACTACAGGAATTAAAATTTACCCATACCTGGACGACTGCCTACTACAAGGGGACAACAAAAGCAAGCTGACAACAGATTTACAAAGGGTCATTTACTTACTACAAGGACTGGGATACACAGTCAATTTACAAAAGTCAAGGCTGATACCATCCCAAACAAGGACATTCTTGGGCGGAATTGGACACAGTACAACAAATGGCATTCCTGACTACAGAAAAACAAAATGAACTTCCTCTTTACTTCTTGGCACTAACAAAACTGAACAAGTTAACAGCAAGAAAAGTTCTGCAGGCCTTGGGCTTCATGGCATCATGCATAATCTTGGTCCCATTTGCCAGACTACATATGAGGAAACTACAGTGGTACCTAAAGAATTTATGGTCCCAACACAGACACAGTCTAGAAACAGAAATCCCACTAATTCCATGCTTTAAACAGGAGTTCCTATGGTGGGCTCAGGCATGCCAGTCAAACCCAGGCCTACCCTTTCGCAGATGTCAACCAAGCCAGACCATCACAACAGACGCTTCAGACCTAGGATGGGGAGCCCACATGCTGGACAAATGCGTGCAAGGATTGTGGACACAGGATCAACTTCACCTGCACATCAATCTAAAAGAAATGCTGGCAGTAAAACTGGCAATCCAAAAGTTCAAACCATTTCTCAAAGAGGGCCAGTTGATAAGGACAGACAACACCACAGTCATGTGGTACATCAACAAACAGGGAGGCACTCATTCATACCCCCTATGCAGAATGACCTTGGAGCTGTGGACCCTGGCACTCAGCTACAACATTCAGTTACAGGCAATATTTGTACCGGGGAAAGACAATACTCTAGCAGACATATTAAGCAGAACCACTTCGGATGCCCACGAATGGAAGCTGCACCCAGACATCTTCAAGACCATCTCGAAGAAATGGGGAATGCCACAGATACACCTATTCGCATCACCTCTCAATCACCAGCTCAAAAAATTCTGCACAAGGACATTCCACCCACTAGCATGGAAAGTGGACTCACTCTCCTTCAACTGGAAAGGCCTAACAGCATATGCATTCCCACCTCTTCCTTTGATACACAAGGTACTACTAAAAATCAAGGAAGAACGTCCAAGGATAATCCTGATAGCTCCAAACTGGCCAAGACAACACTGGTACCCACTACTGAAGAGCATGTCTCGGAACAATATGTGGCCAATACCCCTGATGCCTTTGATGTTAACTCAGAACAACTACAGCATCATACATCCAAACCTAAAAACGCTGCAACTGACTGCATGAACATCACATAGCAGCAGCTAATCCAGAACTTTCCCAAAGAGTTAAAGACATTATTCTTGAAGCACGCAGACCTTCAACAAGAAGGAATTATGCTGGAAAATGGAAAAGGTTTGTCATTTGGAGTACGGAAAGAGGAAAAGATGTGTCAAACATAGATATGCCTAACATTCTGGAGTATCTGGCCGAACTTCTTCATTCAGGCCTGTCCTACTCCTCCATCAAGATACATGCATCAGCTATTTCAGCAGAATACAGCTTTGATCCACCTGTTTTTTCGCACCCTTTGCTCAGGCAGTTCCTCAGAGGAATCAAGAATGTAAAACCTCCAAGGAAACCACCATTACCAGCTTGGGATTTAAACTTTGTGCTAGAAAAGTTGACACTATCACCCTTTGAACCAGCAGCAACAGCAGACCTACAACACCTGTCATGGAAAACTGCTTTCCTACTGGCAATTACTTCAGCAAGGAGGGTTTCAGAACTACAGGCCTTAATGGCAGTGCAACCCTTCCTAATCTTCCACCAAGATAGAGTGTCCATGAGGACTAATCCTACATTTATGCCCAAGCTGGTGTCCAGAGTGTCTTTAAACCAGGCAATCCACCTACCTACCTTCTTTCCCAACCCACAAAACAGAGGGGAAAGAATACTGCATACCTTGGATGTACATAGACAGCTACGCTACTACTTGGACAGAACAAAAAATAGCAGAAAGACTGACCAACTTTTTGTAGCCTATGCAACAGGAAGGGAAGGAAAAGCTATTTCCAAACAGACAATCTCCAAATGGATAGGAAATTGCATACGATACTGTTACTCCTTCCATGGAAAACCAATTCCACAGAACATAAGACCTCATTCTACAAGGGCAACAGCCACTACCACAGCCTTCTTACGAGGAGTGGCAACCAAAGACATTATTGAGGCGGCTACTTGGACCTCCGTGCATACATTTGCCAAGCATTATAATTTGCCTCTATATTCCAGATCCCGAGCAGGGTTTGCCACTGCTGTACTGCAAGGGATCCTAAACACACCATAATCTACTTTTATCCTCCTCCCTAGTTGGCTATGGTATTCTACCCACTTGTTATGACTGCAGATGCATCCATGAAGGACATAGTACAGTTTTGTACCTACCATAAATGTAGATGTCCGAACTGGATAGCATCTGCAGTCAGGATTACCCTCCCTCCTTCCCCTCTGTGGTACTCCTAGGGTGTTTACCCTCCTAATAGCTAGCTGTTGGGGGGGAGTCTTTTATGGTGTATTTGTTTGTATATATGCACATATATGCTTATTGTTGTGTTTACCTCTATCTATTTGGAAACATTGGCATCTATCCAAATTTTTAGCCTGCAAGAGGGCTACTGGCATCTGGGGCAAGAAACACTGAGGAAAATGGCGTCGGCTGATGCTTTTATACCCGAAGACCAACAGTGATGACGTCGGGTGGAGTGCGACATCAGCCGAAGCCGGACCCGGACTTTGGAATCCGGCCGACTGCAGGGCTGCCTGACGACAGGACAACCCTCTTGTTATGACTGCAGATGCTATCCAGTTCGGACATCTACATTTATGGTAGGTACAAAACTGTACTTTACATGGCATCCTGCATACTTCTGATACCACAGGCCAGGCTGCATATGAGAAAATTACAATGGTACCTCAGGAGTGTATGGTCTCAACACAGTCACAGTCTAGAAGCTTTGATTCCAATCATTCCTTGCCTTCAAAAGGAATTTCTGTGGTGGGCTCAGGCCTGCCAGTCCAACAGAGGGTTGCCTTTCAACAAACCAAAAACAAAACAAACCATCACCACGGACGCTTCAGACCAAGGATGGGGAGCACACGTGGAGGGCAAATGTATCCAAGGCCTATGGTCTCAAGGTCAGCTACGCATGCACATAAACCAAAAGGAAATGCTGGCAGTGATGCATGCAATAGAGGCTTTCAAACCTTTCCTCCATCAAGGCCACCTGCTAATAAGGACAAACACCATGGTCATGTGGTACATAAACAAGCAGGGGGGCACACACTCCTACCCTCTCTGCCGACTGGCTATGAATCTATGGGAACTATGCCTGAACCTCAATATCCAACTACAGTCCCACTTCGTGCCAGGAAAAGAGAATACACTGGCAGACAGCTTAAGCAGAACTACCATGGATGCACACGAATGGATGCTGCACCCAGACATCTTCCAACTCATAGCAAAGGAATGGGGAATGCCGGAGATAGATCTGTTCGCCTCCCCTCTCAACCATCAACTGAAGACATTCTGCTCAAGGACATACCACCCACAAGCTTGGAGGGTGGACTCTCTCTCTTTCAGCTGGAAAACTCTAAAAGCATATGCCTTCCCACCTCTCCCATTAATGTACAAGGTGCTACTGAAGATCAGGGAGGAGCAGCCAAGAGTGATTCTGATAGCTCCAGACTGGCCAAGGCAACACTGGTACCCATTATTGAGAAGCCTATCTCAGGCAAAACCATGGCCTCTCCCCCTATGGCCTCTTCTTCTGACGCAGAACAATTTCAAGATTATGCATCCCAACTTGAAAACATTACAGCTAACTGCCTGGAAAATTCCTTAAATCCCAAACAAAATGCCTTATCACAGAGAGTGAAGGACATCATCTTGGAAGCTCGCAGGCCTTCCACAAGGAAGACATACTCAGCTAAATGGAAAAGATTTCTCATTTGGAACACATCAAAAGGCTCAGATGTGTGACAGTGGCAAACATGACACATATTCTGGAATACTTAGCAGAATTGTTCCACAATGGCCTGTCCTATTCTTCCATTAAGATTCATGCCTCAGCAATTTCAGCAGAATACAATGTGGATCCACCTATCTTCTCACACCCTCTCCTCAGGCAATTTCTGAGAGGGATCAAAAATATTAAACCTCCAAGAAAACCCCCTCTACCCGCCTGGGATCTCAACTTTGTGTTTGAGAAACTAACACTTCCTCCATTTGAACCAAGCAGCATCAGCGGATCTACAGTTCCTGTCTTGGAAAACTGCATTCCTTCTGGCAATAACTTCAGCAAGAAGAGTATCTGAGTTACAAGCATTAATGGCAGTACAGCCATTTCTTATCTTCCATCAGGACAGAGTTTCACTAAGAACCAATCCTACTTTTATGCCAAAGGTGGTATCTAAGGTATCCTTGAACCAAGCTATTCACTTGCCTATGTTCTTCCCAAATCCACAGAACAGAGGGGAAAAACTTCTGCACACCCTGGATATACACAGACAACTACGCTACTACTTGGACAGAACTAAAACTAGTAGAAAAACTGACCGACTATTTGTAGCATATGCTACTGGGGTGCAAGGAAAAGCAATTTCCAAACAGACAATTTCAAAATGGATAGGAAATTGCATTCGATTTTGTTACTCCTTTCATGGAAAGACAGTTCCTGAAAACATCAGGCCTCATTCCACAAGGGCCACGGCCACCACTACAGCCTTCCTACGAGGGGTGGCTACCATGGACATTTTAGAAGCTGCTACTTGGAGCTCCGTGCATACATTTGCCAAACATTACAATCTACCTTTATACTCCAGATCCAGAGCAGGTTCTGCTACTGCAGTCCTGCAGGGGATATTAACTACACCATCCTTTTCTTAGTTCCTCCTCCCCCAGATTGGCTATGGTATTCTACCCATATGTTATGACTGCAGATGCATCCTTGAAGGACATAGTACAGTTTTGTACCTGCCATAAATGTAGATGTCCGATAGGTATGCATCTGCAGTCAGGTTTACCCCCCCCCACCCCTCAGTGGTATTCCTAGGGTACTTACCCCTCTTTTAGCTAGCTGGGGGAATCTATTATGGTGTATTTGTTTGTATATACATGTATATAATTATATAAGTTTGCAAATGTTTGGAACCTTTTTGGCATTTATCCAAATTTAGCCTTCCTGGCATCTGGGGCAAGAAAAACTGAGGAAAATGGCGTCGGCTGATGTCTTTATACCCCAGACGCTCTGACGTCGGGGAAAGTGCGACATCAGCTGAGGCCAGACCCAGACTTTGGAATCTGGCCGACCGAGGGGCTGCCTGAGGCAGGACAACCCACATGTTATGACTGCAGATGCATACCTATCGGACATCAACATTTATGGTAGGTACAAAACTGTACTTTCCTCCAGTCATGGGATTTTACTCTTTTTTTGCAACAGTTTCTCTTCTGTTGTAGAGTTTGTTTATGGCAGGGGACCGTCAGATTGGCTTCCTTTTTTTTTTTTTGATGGATAGCATTTTGGTTCTGTTAGGGAATAGCACGATCCATGCACTCTCATGTAAGTGCTTGTAAAGTGCATTTGTGTGGAATTCAGCAGTCGTACCTCTATTGTCCATCTGCATGGATGTCATGAAGTTTGCCTCTTCTGTCTTAAGAAGCATGAAGTTGGATTTGGAGAAATTTTTACGGTGGTTTCCCTGATGGGAGGGGTGGGGGCAGGATGTGGATGTCTAGTATGATTAGCTTGTGGTCGATCTGACCAAAGAGGAGTTGACCTCTGGTGTGGAACACTGGTCACCCATGTTGGTAATGACCAGGTCTAGGATATTGCTGGATAACACCAATAAACAAAGCAGTACGATCCAAACAACAGCACAAATCCAAAAAGAGACGCTGGCAGGAATCACAGAAAGAAGCTTTGATTGCACGAAATAAAATCCACAGAATAAATCCAATACACACTCTGAAGCAGACTTTAACAGAGCTGTAGTTAACCACAAGTAAGCGCTTTCATCTTCAAGGGAGATTTCTTCAGACTAATGGTTATAACACACTGCTTCTCTTAAATACTCTTCTCAATTACTGAGCAGCATTCAATTAATCATTCCAATTAAGACTTCAATTCAATATTTTGATAAAAAATATATACATATAATACTATATTGTAATTAAAATAAGCCTAATGTTTAAAACCCTTCCTTTTTAAATACATAATAAATTCCTCTCTCTTATTCAAACCTGGGGGAAAACACGCATTTAATCTCACTTGCCAGCAGTATTCAAGCCACCCCAATTCTTCTTCAGTGTTTATCTTTTTGACACTGGGGTGGATATAATCTGTAACAAGACATTTAAAATTGGTCTTACATTTACTTTCTAAATCATGTTTTGCCATATCATTTTTAACATCTCCTTTTCCTATTGCATATTGATGTTCATAAATTCTTTTAAACAATTCCCTTCCTTTTCTACCTATATAAAATGAATTACAATCTACACATACTATTAAATAAACAACATTTTTCGATTTACACGTAAATCTGCCAGGAACATATATCTTAGTATTACCTACTAAAATCTCAGGCCTATCTGTATATAAATAATTACAATAATTACAGTTTAGGCACTTAATTATTCCCTTTCTTTCATCTACAACTCTATTTTTGTTGACTTTTCCTTGAAAAAAATCTTTAAAATTTTTTGCTCTTTTTGTACAAACTTGGGTTTGTCTCCTAACTTCTGCAGTAAATTGGTATTAGTTTTGAAAATTCCCCAATTCTTTCTCACAATATTCTTTAATCTCATTGGAATCAGTACTGTTTTGTACTGCCAAAGCAGTAGTAAAATCTACTGAAGATGTTCTGTTTGACTTTGTTTTGACTTTTTTATTTCTATTGGTGGTTTCTTCTGTCATGACATTTTCAATCAATTCATAGGGGTAGCCTCTGCTTAACATCCTTTCACAAAAATTATTAGCCTCCAGAAAAACTTCATCATTCTCTGTTAAATCACTTATTCTCTTTATTTGCCCTTTGACAATATTATGTTTAGTTTTCTTTGGATGTAAGCTTTAGTAATGTAAGTACATATTATATCATCCACAAACTTAGTGTACCAAACTGTGTGTTTAATATATAGTTCATTGGATAGAACAAGTTCCCAGTGTACTAATGAGAGGTTGACTTAGCTATTGGCACAAGCTGTGCCCGTAGCCACACCAACCTTCTGAATATAGTAATCACTACCAAAGATAAATATATTATTTGTCAGAATAATATCCAATAAGGTACATATCAAATCACATTTATTGGATGTATTCCTGCATTGTTCAGCACTTCTCTCACATTGTCTATGCCCCATTGATCTACACAATGTAATGTAAGTTTACCCAGTAATGTGGCTGATAAACTAAGGATGCTTTTGACCTTTGCCAGTAAAATTGGTACTGTTTGTGATGTCATTAATAGGAACTGGGGTATTCTTTCTACCGTTGAAGGTTTAAAGGATGTAATTGAAGCTAGACCGAATTTTACTTTTCGTAATAATAGAACTTTAAAAAGTTATCTGTGCTATAGGTCTGATGCACCTAGTACTTGGTGTAAATCTGATAAGACAGGTACATATGCTTGCAGAAGTTGCACAGCCTGTACACATATTCATACAGGCAGGAGTTTTACACATCCACACATGGGTTTTAGTTTCAATGGTGTCCATTATGCTGACTGTAAAACATCAAATGTTTATTTTGCATATTGTGTCGTATGTTTTTCTTTCTACGTCGGTAAAACCAACAGACGTTTAAAGGACAGAATATTGGAACATTACCGAAACATTAGAAACTAACGAGAGTAGTGCCCTTGCTATGCATAATAAAAATGAAGGATCTAATCATACATTTAAATTTCTAGTTTTAAACTGGGGGGGGGGGGTTGTTGAATGACACCGAGGCTGCGGAACAGAAATGGATAATGTTATGCAGTGCTGATAAACACCCTGGTTTGAATAACAAGGTGTCCTTGAAACCATTTTTAAAAGTCAGGCCACTGAAACACTAACTAAGCCATCAGTTATTATTTTACGTCCATTTGTAAAGTGTTTATGTATATATTTTTAAGTTAGTGCATACAATATGACTATGCTTTTATGATTATAGCTTAGAGGCACTTTGAGGTCTAAATATATATATATAAGTATATGTACATATGAAATATGTTCACTGTATTTATTATGGTTGATTTTAGTAGATATGTATGTTCCAAGGATTTTTTGTCTACAGTAGTTTTGTATGTTAATTGTTTCTAATAATCTGATTTGTTTTTTACATGTAGAGTTTTGCACATTTGTTATATGCACTATTGTGATGAATTTTGTGGGTTCAGAGGTAAATAGGTTCATAGGTAGGTACTAGGCTATCGGCCCAGGGGCCTATACAATCCCGGCCAGAAAGGTACCTTGGCTTTTGCCACCCAAGAAAATTATTTTCCTGTGCCAGTGTCGAGCAGAGCCACAGAGGTGATCCCCGGGGTGAATTTCCTATTTCCCATTCAATCATCAAGATTTTTCTTGAAGAGTACTAATGAGAAGCTTTGTTTGATATAGATAGGTAGTTTATTCCAGAGTATGGAAAGTCTCTGGGACAGGAATCTATCCCTCCAGCATGTTCTGTTTATTGTGGTGACAAGGTTTAGGTCCCTAGAGCAGCATGTAGCTCGGAGGGATTGGGATTTCTTTAAGTGGATAAATAGCCTATGCAGGTCTTGAACCCAGGACCCCTGTACACTATAGTCACAGGAGTTAACCACTAAGCTGTCTGAGCTGTATTATTTTACTACAGTTGATCTTACCAATATGCTAGTTCAAGTGAATAACGCTATTGTTTTTTTTTTTTTTAAAGTTAATTGCTTTTAATTGATTTTACTATTAAACTGTGTAAGGTTTATTCACATGTTGTCTGAAGAAGGGGTTGGATCACTGAAAGTGCTTACTACCTCAATAAACTACGTTGCTGTGGTACAGCTGGTGTTTCTTTTTTGTGTTATCCCAAGAATTGCCTCCATAAGGTTGCATCTACCCAACTTGTGTATAACAACTAGCTATTCCTTTTATGTACATACTTTTCATTTTAATCTGTACTTTCATATCATGACTGAAAAGGATCCTTGTACCAGTTCACCCAGCCAGTTATCCATTAGTCAAAAAATAAGTAAATAATGGCATTGCTTGTATAGAGAACCATATCCAGATCCATTCTGAGCAAACATTACTCTTGTGTATATAAAAAAAAAAAAAAAAAAAAAAGATTAAGCAGATAGCTGGTTGTAAGAGAGAGAGGCCCCTGTGCTTCACTGCTACTGCTGCCAGAAACCTTATAAAAAACAGAACATAAATGATATGTGAAAAAGGTGCAAAGCTGACATTAATTCTGACCTCATTAAAGAAAAGCTATATACTTGAAATTAAAGTTTCAAAATCCATTATCTGAAAAGTAAACATACTATACAATTTGTTTTATAATTTATCATACCACTTTTCGATGTAAATATGGTCTTCTGTCTGTTATAGTGTAAATATTGGGTTCTATAGTACTAGTTACATAGATAACTTTAATCACATTTTTGGGTAGTGTTCCATCATAGGAATATAAATTTTGTGTTATGGTATGTTCATTATTGCTACTACTGGATGTCTGTATAAAATGATTTGCATGCATGTGTTTCATATTCCTTGTGCGTGGGAAGAGGATGAAATGTATCACAGGATGAGCCCACCCACCTGATTACCAAAGAAATAAATGTGTGCTAGGACCTGCACGTGGTTTATAGTGTTTGAGGTAATTTGTGACATACCCAGGTGGCATGCATATCCAGCATCTCAGTCATTGAAGTTGCCTAAGACCCATCCCTTTTTTCTTATTTGTGAGTGGTGGACAAAAACTAGTCATTGAGCATGGACTCTAAGGCCTTTTTCCTTCCCAGAGTCCTAGCTTTTGCTTGTTGTAAGAGTAAAGAGGCCCCTGTGCTTGAGAAAGTTAGGGATAATAAGCCTTCCTATTGTACTAACCCCCCCCCCCCCCAGGTCCCCACTTTTGTAAAAGCCTTGAAACTCATGAGCTCCATTTCTGCATGTCTTTTTTTCAGCCCCTTTAAATGTTTGTTTGGTAAAAATAGATACATTTTGGGCTGTCCCTTGCCAGAGCCCAGATTAAGTATGATGTATTTTTTTGAATGTGGTCTTTTTGCACAAGTAAAGGCTAGATGTGAAATTGTTCAATCTCGCCGTTTGTTCTTATACACTGGGTTAGTTGGCCGCATCACAAGCTCTGCATCTAAGAGAAGCTCGAGACTCAGTCTATATCCCATGATCCTCCCTGCTATCCCTCAGATCTAGTTTGCCGCTGCAACAAGATCGCGTCGAGAGAGCTCAGGCCAGTAGTTGTTCTATCTTTTATATAGTGATATAGTAGTAGTGTGTGTGTGTTTTTCTACTAGTAGTTAGCTGTTTTTTTCTTATATATATATATATATATATATATATATATATATATATATATAGTGTTTGTAGGTTTGTTATAGTTGGTTAGGCCTACTATTTCTGTCTGGGCTCTGACAATAATTTATTATTAGTACTTAGATTAGATACTTACTAGTATTTTAGGTTTGCATTTAGACTTTGTGTGCAGTGTTTCCATTATTCATATATATATTCATACAGTTAGATAGTGTGCTGGTTTTTGAACTGTTGCTGCTTAGACATGTCGGAAAAAGCTAAATCCGGTTTCAAGAGGTGTCAGTGTGACAAAAAATGTCCATCACGGACAATCATGCTTCCTGCGTCTACTGTTTTGGCCCTCTCCACTTGCAGGAGGACTGCTCTATTTGTCATTCTTTTAGTGGAAGGGTCATGATGGAGAGGCGCAGGTAGCTGATTGACAGAGTCTTAATTAAGCCAGACTTTTTGGAAGCCTTAGAGAAGGCTGATCAGACTTCTAGGTCTTCGAAGGGGTCGAAGACGTCGAAGGTGTCGGAGCCCAGGTCATCGGCTCCGAGCACCTCTTCCAGAGTTCGTTCGCCGGCTCCACAGACCTCGGGGCCGAGCATCGAACGATTACCTTTGATCAAGCCCCAGGTCTTGGAACCGGTATCAGAGCTGGCTCCAACGTCGATACTTCGATCGGTGCCGTCTTCGGCCCCTTCGACCCGTTCTTCCAGGCCTTTGTCTGATACCGATGTGGATCGTGTGGTACAGAAGCTCATGGAGAACACAGCTCTGTCCAAGCTAATTTCGGTTTCGTTCCAATTAGTGTCAAAACTGGAAGCCCTCCCTGTGTCTCCGACGGATCCTCCTTCGAGACCTACCCAGTCTTCGGAGCCGGGAGAAGATGAACCGTTGATGGTGGAACCCTCGGTGCCGAAGCCTTCCATTGTGTGATCGGCACCACTGATTTCGACGCCTTCGGAGCCCGTCGAGGAGTCGCGGAGCCGACGGTCTCTCCTTGGTTCCGGGGCCGAGAGCCGTACCGAATTTTCGGTCCCGACTCTCCCCCTCTGGGCCTCGGCGCAGATCAGTTCGGCTCCATCCTCTGGGTCAGAGCTCCTGGTTCCGGTGTCGGGGAGGCTTCCGTGTTCTTCGGATCCGGAGGAATCCTCGGCCCGGAACTCGGGGGCTTTCGACCTTATGAGGAAGATCTTGTCTGAGAAGACATCTATTTTATCAGAGTCATCTTCTCCTTTCCCCAAAGGGCCACGTTCTACTTCTGTTCCCGCGTTCCCTCCCAAGCGTAGAGTCCCAACACCTCAGCTAGCCACAGAGGGTGTCCCCTGTTCATCGGAGGCTTCACCAGACGCCCCCTCTGATGAAGTTCCGAGGAAAAGATTGTGCAAGAGGAGGCACATTGATTCCCCACAGGAATCACTAACATCTGACACCGATTTGGATGAGGCAGAGGGGTCCCCACGGTCCCCTTCTGAGGATGTCTAGTTTGCTGACATCCTGGAGATCTTAAGACAGAGGGGTAATTGACAGTCACTTACCCCCACTGAGGACGAATCAGTGTTGCTGAAGGTGTTTGGGGCTCAACCTTCTACCTCCTGGGTGACCCCGCCCTTCGATGAGCTAATGGACCTGATAACTCGAAGGGCGTGGGAGACACCAGACGCAGTGGAACCAGTACCTCGGAGACCGAACAAGTACATTACAGCCCCCCAGGACAAGACTTACCTTACCAAAGGAGTCCCAGTCGATGCTATGGTGGTAGCGGCAGCCACAAAAAAGGAAATGTCAGAAGCATCTTCCTCTGTCCATCCTCCTCACAAGGATTCTAGGACTATGGACAGGTATGGATAGCGCATTTTTAGTTCAGCGACTTTTTCCATCCGTTCTCTGAACTACCTGACGCATTTTACGCAACTTCAGAGGGATCTCATTAAGGAGCTGGGAGATACCCTCCAGGGTAACACAGATGCTGCTGTCTCGGACAAAGTGACAACACAGCTTAACACCCTCACTTCAATAGTCAACTTGTCCATGAGGCTCATCTCGTATGCGGCCGAAGTTTCGAGTAGGGCTGCAGCCTCAGCGATTGCTCTACGTAGACGATCCTGGATGCGGCTGTGCTCCTTTGCGGAAGCCTTTAAGTCTTCCTTTGCCAACGCCCCCTTTGATGGTGCCACCTTATTTGGGCCCAAAGTAAAGGAGACTTTCACTCGGTGCGAGCTAGAAGGTAAGACCCTGTCTGCCGTAAGGGTCCGTTTTTCTGCCCCGACTAGACCATACCCCAAAGGGCAAAGAGGCAGAAAAATGTGGTTCTGTAAGACTCTGGGATCTTACCAGGCCACACAGAGTGATGCCCCCTCCAGAGACAGAGGAGAGGGGAGAAATGGAAGATGCCGCCCTGGCGGCAGAGGGGGTCCGCAGCATCAGGGCGACAGGGGTACTGTCCCTGGGAAGCCTTTTCAGCACTCCTGAGCGGAGGCCCGACTTTCCTACTCTGGAGGCAGTCAGGGGTCGCTTGGCTTTGTACCCGGAGGCCTGGCTAAACCTTACCTCAGATTCTTGGGTAAAAAGCATAATAACCAGAGGATACAACATTCCTTTTATGTCCATTCCTCCTGCACAAAAGAGATTTCCAGATGTTCCACCCCATCTGCGAGATCCAGCAGCCTTAGAAATTGCAAAGCTGCTCGAAAAAAGAGTCATCCAACCAGTCCCGGCGGACCAGAGAGGATCCGGAACTTACTCAAGGTTCTTTTTAGTTCCAAAGAAGACAAGGGACTGGAGACGAGTATTGGATCTCAGCAAACTCAACTCCTTCGTGAGGAAGGAAAAGTTCCAGATGGTCACGCTACAATCAATCCTTCCCTTTATACAGAAGGGCGACTGGATGTGCTCTATAGATCTCCAGGGCGTGTACTACCACATCAAAATGGCGCCACCACCGAGCATCGTCTTGTACAAGCCAGGGACTACACACTCAGCCTCTGTTCCCATTTAGGACTCTCAATCAACTTTGAAAAGTCTACCTTATCACCCTCACAGTGTGTCTCATTCATAGGGGCAGAGTTAGCTACAACTGCAACGATAATAAAGCTACCCCTGATAAGAGTGACAACTCTCAGGGATCAGGTCGCTATTCTTCTTCAGAGCAAGAAAGCTCCTGCCGAGCAAGTGCTGAAAGTGCTAGGCATGATGGCGGCTTCTCTTATTGCAGTTCCTTTGGGCAGAATGCGCATGAGGGTCCTCTAGTGGCTGCTCTTCGCGCAGTGGTCATTCCAGGAACTTGCTTTGTCACACAACATATTGATCACGGAGTCTTGCAAGCGGGATCTTCAATGGTGGATGGACAGTCAAGATCTGATGATAGGTCGGCCCTTTGTCCTGCCCAGCCCTGCAGCTACGATAACCACAGACGCTTCTCTGATGGGGTGGGGGGACTTTTTCAGGGAAGAACAGTCCAAAGAGAATGGTCCAAAACAGAGTACAATCTGCAAATCAATGTCCTGGAGTTGAGAGCAGTGTTTCTGGCATTGCAACACTTTCACGAATCCTTGCCTCTGGGAACAATAGCAGTTCAGACGGACAATATGTCAGTGGTCTGGTACATAAACAAACAAGGCGGAACCAGGTCTTACCCGTTATGCAGAGAGGCCCTGAGAATTTGGCAATGGGCTGCGTACACGGGTCGTTTTCTGATAGCAACGCACATCCCGGGGTCATCCACCGTCATTGCGGACAGGTTGAGCAGAGCCATCCTGTTGCCACATGAGTGGTCCCTCAAAACTCAAGTGGCGGAAAAGATTTTCCGCAAATGGGGCCAGCCTTTCTGCGATCTATTTGCCATCCCCTTTGAATGCCAAATGCAGAAGCTACTTTGCCCTACTTCCCCCTCCGCGGAGTGTCCCCAGGGATGCTCTAGTGGTCTCCTGTCCACATTTCCCCCTGTTCCTTTGATACCCAAATTTCTTCAGAAAGCCGGGAACCTGGAAAGGACGATCATCCTGATAGCACCATTTTGGCCTCGACAGATCTGGTTTCCCTTCCTTCGATCCCATCAGATAGAGGAACCATGGATTCTGGACCCAGTGCCAGTCCTGTTGACTCACTCGTCGGGAGTTCCTCATCCATCCCTTCAATCCCTCAAATTGACAGCTTGGCTGCTCCGCTTCCCTGTTTAGCCAGGTCGAACCTTTTGTCCCCTGCAGTACAACACATTCTAATTTCTTCCCATAAAGCCTCCACCAGAAAGCTATACAGGAGCAAATGGAAGCGTTTTGTGTTGGCCATCAGATCAAGGTGTTGATCCATTGGTGGCCCCGCTACACAAAATATTGGAATTTTTATCTGTACTTTTTCATGAAGGGGCCTCTACATCCACCATAAGAGTACAGTTAGCGGCCATATCTAACTTCTGTGTAGGTGAAGGGGGTTCTACGATTATGTCCCACAGGCTTTGTAAGGCCTTCATGAAGGGTACTTTTCACCTTCGCCCACCCATTCGATAGCCAATTTTTCCATGGAATTTGAACTTGATGTTGTCCCAGCTTATGCTACCACCCTTCGAACCTGCTTCATCGTGTCCACTTAAGCTTTTGTCATGGAAGACTCTTTTTCTTATTGCTGTTACTTCAGCTCGAAGAATTTCGGAGCTACAGGCCTTGTCGGTGAGACCACCTTACATGACTTTCCATCCAGACAGAGTTTCCTTATGCACAAACCCATCATTCCTCCCCAAAGTCTGTTCTGTGTTAAATATTAACCAATCTATAGAACTCCCTACGTTTTTCAAAAAACATTCAAATAAATTGGAATACATGTTGCACAGATTGGATGTACATAGGCAGCTGAGATTTTACCTAGACAGAACTAAAGATTACAGGAAGTCTGATCAGCTGTTTGTGTCATTCGCAGGCAGTAGGAAGGGTATGGCGGTAACAAAAGGTACCTTATCCAAATGGCTTTCGGAGTGCATAAATTTTGTTCATTCAGCTACAAATCAACCACTGCCTTTCAAACCTAAGGCTCATTCTACTAGGGCCATTTCTACTTCCTTAGCCCATGCAGCTCGCTTACCGTTGGACACTATTTGTGCGGCAGCGACGTGGGCAAAGCCTCATACATTTATCACACATTACAAAGTGGACAAGGCCTCTAAGGACAGGACTTCCTTTGGTTCCACTGTG
Source organism: Protopterus annectens (assembly GCF_019279795.1). Classification (NCBI taxonomy): domain Eukaryota; kingdom Metazoa; phylum Chordata; order Ceratodontiformes; family Protopteridae; genus Protopterus; species Protopterus annectens. The sequence goes on along the minus strand of NC_056728.1, from coordinate 978,845,415 downwards.
CTCAGGAACATTCTTCCGTGAGTCACCCAGGGTAACGGAGCTAGGGATGCTTCCCATGTGTAAGAACAAACGGCGAGATTGAACAATTTCACATAAAGAAGTTATGTCTTACCATAACGTTCCATGTGAATTGTTCATCTCGCCTTTGTTCTTATATTCCCTCCCTCCTTCCCCCGCCACGTTCTGGAAGAACTGGTATGACTAGAGTTTGATTGATCTATTTCTGAGTGAGTTGCATTATCCCCTCATTGCTGGGTTGCATTCTACCTTTACACCTATATGTGTTGTAGTTCTAATGTCTCAGTGTTAGGTGTGTGATTGCGTAGGCGTTCAACGCAGTTGGTGTTAGAGCGGGATGGTTTCTTGCGGACTAGATCTGAGGGATAGCAGGGAGGATCATGGGATATAGACTGAGTCTCGAGCTTCTCTTAGATGCAGAGCTTGTGATGCGGCCGACTCGGAGCCGAGGATTGGCTCCGAACCCCGTGTGTAAGAACAAAGGCATGATGAACAATTCACATGGAACTTTATGGTAAGACATAACTTCTTTTTTATATAGCTACCCCAAAATGGAATTCGCTTCTTGCCATTTTTAGTGCCCAGCAGAGGTCTTAGAATATTTTTTTTTTTTTTTTATAAACTCCAAGCTTTATTTGTAAGTCCAATTTTTTCCCACAAACCATGCAGTCCTTATGCATGGTATATTCAATTTATACACAACTTCATTTTTTTGTATTAAATTTCCACTTGTGTTCCCTTCGACCAGTACATTTCACATTGTTCTTTCTTTTCTTAGGATAGTACATGGATGGGTTTATCTTTCCATATATGTTATTTTTATGTATTGGTAATGATATAGGCACTAAGTCTTAACTGAAACGAGATTAAGCTTATGGCCACTTCTGTTTTGGCCTTATATCAGTGCCTCATTATGTAGTGGTTTGTGCAACCTGTCCATTTGAAGCATCCGATACATTTAATTCCTTTTAGTAAAAAGGTCTTGTTGCTTGTACTTGCCTCACATTGGTCCCCTATTAGGTGGATCAATTCAGTGGTTTATTATTTGGTTTTCTGGGACCCAGGGTCCTTGGTCAAGGTGAACTTAAGGGTGTTAGAGCTAACTGCTCAACGTAGTACTTGTGTGCAATTGGTTACTGTTTACCATTATTACAAGTAAGGAGATGTGCTTTAACAGCTATATTTTTTCTTCGCACATAAACGTAATAGAAATGAGCCTTTGGTAAGCTGTCTTCATTCATTAGTAATTTCCATTTTATTATCTTACACACATTATTTTCTATTGTTTCCTCACATATCGCTTTAGCTGCTTGTTGTCCATTTTCTTCAAACAAATTCCTGAATTCCAAATTTTCTCATGACCCTGTAGATTTCGATACTCCTTCACTGTTTGTATGTAGGATTATAGTTCAGAACTACATCTTTTGTTGTAGACTCATTGATTGTGCACTTAATTTGCAATAAACATTTAGTTTTCCAAATAATATGTATCTTTTCCTGGATCACTTATATATAAAATTACATTGTCTGCAAACCTGGCTGTCTTACCTTATCCTGAATGGACCCCCAACTATGCCCTTCTATATGTGAGAGTTTAATATCCCTAGCTAGTGACTCTAGATAGACTGGTAAGTAGTTATGGTGAGAATGGGCATCATTGCCTTGTACCCTGTAGCAGTTCCATGGATTCTGGCAGCACACCCCCATACTTTCAGAATTATTTTAAAGACTTTGTATATATTGATTAGCTAGGTGATCCATTCCCCAGGGAATTTTACCCTCTTAATACTTCCAGAAATTTCCAGCTCACTATGTCAAAGGCTTTTTCAGCGTCTAGACTAATTAATGTGTTCATTGTTATAAGTCCTCTTGAGTCATAAACATGCTATTAATATTATTGAATGCCTGCCTGCCAAATATAAATACACATCGATCTGGTTTATTATTATTTTTAAAATCACTGCTAACTTCTTAGACATATTGGACACAGCTAAGAAGGGGATCTTCCTACATTTAGGATGTCATTGAACAGTGCTAGTCAAACTTTCCTTACATTGTCTGGTTTCCATATCTCTGTTGGAATATAGTCTAACCCTGGTGTTTTCCCATTCTTCTGGTCCAGAATCCCTTCATTTATTTCCTCTTTCCTTATTCTAACCATTAATGCCCCTTTTTCATTGGGTCTTACGTGTGCAAATTCAGGTATCCCAGATATTCCATTATGCTTTCGATGTCTGCTTCTACATCTTAATCTTTTCTATTTAAGTTGTGATGATGTGCCACCATTACCCTCAGTATTTCTTTTGGATCTCTCTGCTGTCTTCCTGTATCTTGGTTTTTCATTTTGTAATTCTTCTCTTTGCTGTTTATTTTCCCCTCAGTGCTAGAAGTTTAATTGTCTTAGAACAGCATTTAAAAAAATAGCTTCTCACAGTGTACTCATTTAGATTTCCCAAGTAATCTCTCATTATCTTTCTTGTCTCTATTTAAATGGTCCCCAGGGGGGTTACAGTCTCCCTCCCTGACGTTATGCTGTACCTTCTACACTGCTTCTAGATATGTTCTCTAAGCAGCCATCCTGTCTCCCTAGCCTTGTGATTCACAACCTCCCTAATTTTCACAATCCTTTCTATCCCTCTCTCTTAATTTAAGAAGACATATTGGGAAATGCTAGTGTTTCTATTTCTATCACGTCATTCTTCATTCACCTAATATAGTGGTGCATGATCTTATACAATCGTGAGGTATGTCTTTATGGAATGTACCTGTGCATATGCTGTTTAAACATACATCTGTCCAAATTAGCCCAGCTGTCGTATTTACTAGAAAAGTATATAAACTCCAGGATGGCTTCCCTCCTGTGCATTGTCTGACAGCCCAAATATTTTCTTATATTTATCCAAATATTTACCTTGCCAAGCAACTTTTGTAACTCTTTACCCGCCTGACACATCTCTATTGCATAGTATGTAACAACCCTTTGCTGTGATCAGTATTCCTAGTTGAAATACACTATATTACCCATTATCTGCCTCATATCCTTTAGATTTTAGCAGGATGTATGCATTAGTGACTATAACATATTTTCTAAGCCATCTGCTTTCACTGTTTCATATCTCCATTATTCTCAACTGTCCAGATTGTTGCAGAATGTCCCGATTTTTTTTTTTTTCATATTTTGGTCTGTTCCTCATAAAATTTGTGGTTTTCTGTTAAATTAGTGAAAACTGAATTCACTAAATAATGACATACACTTGAGTTTGACTTCAAATCCGTAAGTAAATAAATAACACAAACCTCTTTTATTCTAGCTCCTTTCTGAATTTGTAGGAGCAATATTTAAAAATGTTGTCCCTATTTTGGGGCCTTTTCCCCCCATTATTTTTGGCTTTGTCCATATCTTTTTGTAGTAAGAGGTTGAGAGGTATATGTATCTCACTTGGTCATCCCTTTGTCTTTTTACTTTGTCCTTAGTTCCCCAGACTTTCTCATGAGGATCATAACTCTTCTTTTTCTCTCTCTCCTTTCAGTTCTGCATAAAATCCCTCCATTATTGACTTAACATCCCATATTCCCTTTTGCAAGTATGAGTTTCTTGTAACATCATCACTTATGGCTTAGTTTTGGCAATAAATGTTAGCAACCTATTTACTTTTCCTCTTTCTATTAAACCATTTATATTCCCTAATGATTAATTTTCCCAGTAATTTATTTATTTTGTTTTTTCTTCATTTCTAGCTTTTCGTCCTTTAATTGTTCTCCCATCAGCCTTTCTGGAAGACGTAAATGGTCTGTGTAGAGTGTAATCATCGGTTTCTAAAATGTTTACCATTTTTTTATTGACAGTCAACAATGAACCTGCTCCTTACCCTCTTGCTGCCATACTGGAAGTCCCTCAAGGTCTCAGAATTTTTAACAGTTTTTTTGGTTTCTCTTCAGATTACAAATCCAAGTCTTTGTACAGTGTTAGCTAAAATATTTCTTTTGTCACTTTCAGCAGCCTGCTGCCTATTTATTACCCATTCCATGTGTACAGTTTTTTCCAAACAAAACAATCCCAGTTCACCATTCCTGGCTGTGATGAACTAAAAACTGACAGTCTGTAATAAATCATCACTGGTTGGGTTCTGTTTAAATTTTTCCATTGTATTGAAGGTATTTTGGGTTAATGTGAATAAAGTAGCTGGTGAGGTGTCAGAACAAATCAAGGTGGAGTCCATCCGCATGTTGAATGCAGGTAGCATCTGGGATGGCTGAATGAAGGTCATTGATAACGATGGGGAAAAGAAGGGGTCCTAGTATCGAGACCTGGGGGACTCCTTGATAGGTAGGCGAGATGATAGCTTGTCCTGCCATAGGACTGCCTGTTAGCTGCCCTGCAGGTAGGATTGAAACCACAGGAGTGCATGGTTGTTTAAGGAGAAGGCCTTCAAGGTATTTATAAGCATTTTGTGGTCAACCATGTCAAAAGCCTTGGATAGATCTAGAAAGAGTGCTGAGGATAGTTTGTTATTATTGCGGTTGTGGTTAATGATGCTAGAGAAGGAGAGGAGGGCAGAAGTAGTACTGTGGTGTGGCTTAAAGCCATGCTGAAAGTTGGACAACAGCTTGTTCTGTGTGAGGTAGTGTATGATCTGTATGTGTACACACTTCTCCATAATTTTAGCTAGAGGTGACAGAATAGCTATGGGTCTAAAGTTTGACAGTTCAGTGGAACTACCTGCTTTATGGAGAGGTATGACATGGGAGATGTTCCATATAGTGGGTACAGTAGCTTCAGATGTAGCTCTGTTGATCAGGATTGAGATGGGGTATGCTATGGCAGCCTTTTACAGATAGTCTGCTGGGAGGCAGCCAGGGTTGGTGAGTCTTAGTTTAAGTTAGGTTGGGAGGGTGGCCTGATGGTTAAGGTGTTTGCCTGACAAACGCAAGGTGCAGGGTTTGAGTCTCACAAGGGATAATTGGCTAAGCTTAAAATGGCTCACAAGGGCAGTTAGCTTAGTACTAACCTATGAACCTAAGTAGGGCATGAATAAGTTGAGTAGGAACAGGTTGGAAGGTAAAGTATGTTTGGATCCTGGGTGTGGCTGCATTAGAATTTAGAGCCATTGGGAGAGAGTTGGCTGTCTAGAGACTGGATAGTCTGTGTGAAGAAGCTGTTGAAGTTATTAGCAATGTCTACTGGGGATTTTTGTTGGGAAGCTGAAGGGGGTGTAGTAGTTTGTTTATTCCTGCCCAGAACTTTTGATATTTTTTTTGGAGTTTTTGCAGTAGATGGTAGTAGTGGCTCTTTTTGTCTAAGGTTATGAAATTTTTGGTGTCATTCCTTAGCTGTCTGAATCTTAGTTGATCAAGTGGAGCTTTTGTTTTTCAGTAGGTGGCCCATGATTTGAGTGAAATGTTGGTTTTGGTATATTTAGAAAGCCGTGGTGTAATATTAGCATTGGTTCTAATAGAGCAGCTGGGAGCATGGGAGTTAAGAATAGCAAGGAATTTGGTGTTAAAAGTATGCTACTGCTTCATCTAGGGGGAGACTTTTTAGTACTGACCAGTTGCATGCCTTAAGTTCATTTTGAAACTTAGTGAGAGTAAAATTCTTATTTCTTAATGTTCTATTGGTGGGTTGGTAGGAGCAGTCTACTTTGAGCTTGATTACATAGGTGAGACAGTGGTCCCTTAGGTCATCAGGCAAAGTGCCTGATTTATAGGATTGAAGATTGGTATTGACGAGTATCCAGTCTATGGTACTTTCCTTGTTATGGGGTTTTTATGTCCTTGTGGGGGAGGTTATGATTTGAGTAAATCCATAGAGGTTTATTTGGGTTGTGGGGGTTTCGCAAGAGCAAGTGTTCCAGTCAGTGGTGAAATCCCCAAGAACAATTGTTTCTTGGGGGTAGTTATTGGATAATCAATATAAGAAGTCTTCTAAGGTTTCTGTGTTCCTTCCTGGGGGAATGTAGACACAGACCATGTTTACATTTTTGTTTTTATTAATTTGTAGCTTTGAGATAAGAATTTCAGCATTATTGAACGGGGGTTGTTGTTGGGTGTCTCTGCTGACAGATGGGGCAGACTTGTAAAGTATGGCTACCCCACCACCCTTTCTGGTGGTACAGTCTGGTCGAAACATATTGTACCCTGGTGGCAGGCTTTAACCACGTGTCTGTTAGGCATAATATATCTGGGGAATGAACAGCTAAGAGAGCATGCAGGTGCTGAGTTTTGTTATTTATGCTCCTAATGTTTAGATGGCCGCCCAGCAGTGAGTTAGGTCGTCTATTTCTTGGCGCTATGGTGGTAGGGGATATATTAAGGGGATTACGGTCAACAGGTGGGAATGGATCAGGGTTTGGGTGGATGTCGCCATCCTTTGTGAGGTTGTAGTGTATCCTGAGTATTGAGTTTTAAGATTTTGAATAAAGATTTGTAATAGTGTCTAGTTTTAGGACTAATGTAACTAGATCTAGTAAGATGGTAGTGTTTAGATGTTAAGGAGGTAAGCATGAGGGAAGTGAGTAAGGGTGCATTATTGTCTGTTGTAGATGGAATGGATGTTTAGAATTTAGGGTAGTGGAAACCTGGGTGACCCTGATATTCGTAGGCAGTTAGGAGATATGGGATAAGTAAAAGGGGTAGAAGTAAAGTTAATAAGACAATTTTGGGTGATAGCATACCTACTGAATGAGACTTGAAACTTGGGCAAAAGGAATAGTAGAGTTGGAGGACTGGTGGTATCAGGTTGCGGGTGGTGCTGTTGAGTGACAAATTGTTACTGATTGGTTTAAAAAATGGGGTATGGTCTAGTACCAATAAATGTAGCAGCACCAGGGGTGGGATGGATTTGGGGGCAGGGAGGGGTGCGAAGCGAGCCCGAGCAAAGCAAGGGCAAGCAGAGCAGGGATGAACCAATGCCTGTACTAAGTTACCTGTATGAGGAAAGAGGGGGTGGGGGATAAGAGAAGGCAGTAGGAGTGGTTAGAAGGATACCTTGATTGACTCAAGACACCACACCAGAGGTAAGTTGAATGCAAAGTCCTAAAATCTGCACTCAGCACTTTAATATTACTTATGTTTAGCAGGAAAGACAGACCAAAAGTACACAATTTTGAGGATTTTTGCAAGGGTTACATGTTCAAATGTCAGACAAGTAAGTAAACCTTTCAACAGGAATCTATGTCTTAGTGTTAGAAAGCCAAAAGGTACAAGGTATACCTGTAAAAGCTAGGGTCAGAGACAAATGTAAGAGTCCATGTACTTTAGTTACAGGGGAAGAAGGCAAACACTCAAGTAGAAAAGAGCCCTATTGCTGACCAAATGGTGACTTGCTTAATAACACAGCACTGTAAGAGAAAGCTTAACAAATGTTTTTTATATGTGTAACCTACTCTGATTAATTGCTGGGAGAAACGTTTTTTGTTGTGGTGGCCAATTGCAATCCTGTATACACTGGTATGCAGGAGCTGCAGTATGCTAGTGTAGGTAAATGTGAAGTTCAACTAGGAAAGGAGAAAAGCAGAGATTCTAGGGTAAGCAGTAAGGCAGCAACAGGCAGTTATTTTATAATAGTATATTCAGAAAGGTTTAGGAGGGTAAAGTAGCACACTTCACAATGGACAAGGATTTATAGCTAAGAATCCTAAGCAAGAGAGCAATGCAGTAAATAACAAACACTTGCCAGTCATTCTTATATCATCTAAAAAAGTTTTGACAACCTGCATCCGTGCTTCCAGTTCCTCATCTGATGAGCTGTACAGTTTTAAATCATTGACAGAGAAATTGAAAAGTCTTTACACCTTGTTTTTTTTTAGGAGCCAAATTGTAGCCATGGATTAATGGCCAAGGCAGAATAGCAACATTGACAGAGTCACCCTGGAATATCCCCCTTTGAATTTTTGTCCCTGTGATGATGATCTGTCCTTTATCAAATTGCAAAGTGGTCTCCCACTGTTTCATGGTCACTAATGCATTCGATCAGTGTAGGGTTTATCTTGTACATTTTTAAGCACACTTTTATCCATCAGTGTGGGATACTAGCAAATGCTTTTTTATAGTCAATCCATGCCATACTTAAATTGTTCCCCTTTTAACAGTTCTACAGTATGACTTTCTTGTATTGCCCGTTTGTTCTACTGCCATAATTGAGTTTTCTTCTAAATGGCTATAAATGCTGTCAGCATTTATTCCCATGTATAGTTTATACGTCGTCGGAAGACAAGTTTATTGGCCTATAATTTTTAGGGTAGCTTGCAGGTTCACTCTCAAGTAGGAGCATTGTTTTGCCTGTTGTTAGCCAGGTTGATGTCTGTTCGAGGTGCACATCTAAATAGTTCTTACTCATGGCTAAATCTTAGTGCAAAGATGTTAATACTTAAAAAGTTAGGTACTGTATCTGGGCCTGGGGTTTTCCAATTAGAGGCTTTTCTTAACTGTGTTTCAGTCTCTCTGGCTGTTACTTCATCCTATTTCATATCCTGTACCTTTAAATTTCTTATTCTTTCTTTTACTTCTATCCATTTAGCACCTTTGTTATGTTTCACAGGATCTTCATAGATACTTCTCCAGGATGTATATATTTCCTCTTTTTTTTTGACGGTCTTTCAATTCCTTTTGCCTTGTTTCCCAATTCTTTGTAAAACGTTTTGGGGGTCATCGATAAATTGCTTATTTTGTACTTTTCTTTTATATTTATCTGTATATCTTCTACATTTTTCAGTTTGTGCTGATATTTGTAGTTTATTTGCAATAGTACGATAGATCCTGGCATGTTCTAATATTGCACATTGCTTTCATCACATCTGTCATCTATCTTAGTATTTTTGTTGATCTATTCCCTCTTCTGTAGTCTTCTAACAGTAACACTTTTTGTTTTAATTGCTTTATAGTTTTCTCTGTTCGATACTTCCATGATGGTATTCGATTTCTCCCCTTCCTTTCCCCTCACTACCCTATGTTCTTGTGGTAGAACTTTATCAGTTATTAATTTAGCTGCACAGTAATATATCCTGTTAAATTCTATCACATGGATCTCTATGGACAGTCCTAATTACTGCATTCTTTTTTGTTTTATCAGATTTCGTACTTATGGGGTTTTATTGACCTTCTGCAGTCTATTTCTCTCATTGATCTTAATATATCTATCCATGTCTATTAAATTAAGGAACTCTTCTCTTAGCTCATTTTCTTCCAAACTGAGGGCACATCCCTTGTTTTCCATTTACTCCGGGGATTCTATAGAAAGTCCTGTAGCATCTTCCTGTGGCACCATCTCTTCAGTTTCATCCTGTGCCATCCTTTGCTCTGTCATATGGGAACTCACTGGCCTATCATTCCTTAAAACTGACTGCATCAGAATTTCCAGTTTCCAGTTCCTTTCCTTGCTGTCTAGCTTCAAGTGAACGTTTATACTGGTTTCCTGTGGACGTCTCCAAAATATCTTGATATGGCACCTGATCAATTGCTTCCTGTTCCACTGGTTTTCCCTTAATTTGAATATCCGTTACTCTATCCTGTTGTGGTACTTTCTGCATTTGATTTTCTACACTGAATCCTTCACTTTGCAGGTACTCCATAACCTCAGTTTCTATTTCTTTAACTTAATCTCCTTTTCTAGTTTTCATCTGTCTTCTTATTTTTTGTATTGTAAAGTTTTCTATGTCTGGATTCCTTTGCTTGTATTTCTCTTCAAATATCTTTGGTGCTGCTCTTTTTGTATTAGTTAGTTTTGCTTTCTCCTTTGCATAAATATTGCACCATATTAAATCTCTGATGTTTTTCATGTTTCACTGTTGCAGTCATTACATTATTTTTTATTGTGAAATTTTCCATATCTGGATACCTTTGCCTGTATTTCTCTTCACATAGCTTTGGGGCTGCCTTCTTTGTATTGATTAATTTGGCTTTCTCCTTTGCATAAATATTGCACCATATTAAATCTCTCTTTCTTTCCCATGTCCATATTTCTTTTTTATACTTTTCAAATATGTCTAGGTTTTTTTGTTTATATTTTCGCACTTCCTCCGATGCTTCTTTTTCCAAATGGATCAAACTTTCTTGATCCATATACTGTTTTTCACAAATCCGTCGTATTAATAAACGCAAATTTCATTTGAAGCTTCTGACAGTTTTTCTTGCAGATGTATCTTTCTTTCCTCCAGTTTCTCTCTTAATTGTTTGTCTGTTTTGTCTCTGGAAATTCTTGGCTTTTTGCATAATAGTAACAATACATAACTTCTTTCTTATCCTCAATAGTCCACTCTATTATCTTTATGGCTCTTCTTTAGCATATCAGTTTTTTGTGATTTTTGTGGACAGCTACTTCCTTCTACAACAGGGGGACTATCCTCCCCCTGGGTCTGGCCTGATCCCATTGTAGGACCGTTTCCGTATTTTGAGGATTCTACACTGTCATTTTTTCCAGTCCGGGCACCAGTGTGCCTACCAGGATTGGGTATTTTTTTATCCTGAGTCTTGTGCAGCCAGCTCTCACAATTTTTGAACTACTTCTGTCCATGATATATGCTATATAAATACAGTCTACATAGCAGTGTTACCTTGGTGAGATTTTGTGGAAACTGGGTCCACCTTGTGAAGGTACTCACCAAGACTTGAAGATGAATTCAATTTCAGCACTACTACTCTGTTTTGCTTGCTGACTTTTCATCTCACCATTCAGACCCCTGTAATATCCTGTTTGACTGCTGTTATTCTCCTTAAGGATCTGCACCCCAAATCCCCACTCTCTTCCTACTTCTTGAATTACTCTTCATCATCATCCCTTTCTACTTTGAATTGCAGCTTTCTGCTTGTGTTTTGTATAACACCCAGTTGTGTGTATACTGATCATGTTGAAATATCTAAATGTATCTGTAATTTTTCTATGTGGAGCTTTCTCCCCGGGCCTCTGCTGAAAAAGGGCCACCAGTTGTTTTACATTAGGAAGGTTTGTGGCCTGCACTGTGGTGGCAGGACAGGTAGCTTGCATCCTTCTAAGTTGGGAACTGCTGATTGAGGGGTCAGTGTCTGTTATTCTAAAAGTGTATTAATTCTGGTTTAAGCACTTGGGCTTCACGCCAGTTGTTTTACATTAGGAAGGTTTGTGGTCTGCACTGTAGTGGCAGAACAGGTAGCTTATAGGTTCATAGGTTCATACTAGGCTATCTGCCATAGGGCATTTATAAGCCTAGCCAGAGTTGTGTGGCTTTCACCACCCCTTAGGTTGAAGAATACTATACCCAGTAGTTTGCCGTGCCTCTGTCCAGCAGTGATACAGAGATGATCCCCGGGGTAAACCTACGAACTCCCATACACTGGTCAAGATTCCTCTTGAACAGAGCCAGCGAGGTGCTCTGTCTCAGATGGACCGGGATTCTGTTCCACAGCATAGGGAGTCCCTGGGTGATGAATCTGTCCCTCCAGCACGTCCTATTTATATCCCTGTTGAGGTTTAAGTCTCTTGCTCTTGTGGCTCTGGTGGATTTGGATTTTTGAGGTGGAGCATGTCCATTAATTCCGGGTTGGACATGGCCTTGTATGTCAGGCACAGGTCACCTCTGAGCAGACGGTATGCGACTGAATAGAGCTGGAGTTTCTTCATTCGGGCAGCATATGGCATATTTTTGAGCCCCTTTATCCTTTTGGTGAAGAACTTTTGGGGTCTTTCCAATTGCTGCAGGTGTCGGATAAGATACATTCCAAATGGGGCATTGTACTCAATCATTGGTCTGATAAGTGAAGAGTACAGGGGAACAATGACCTCCCTTGATCTGGATGTGAATCCCTTCATAATCAGGTGGGCAATGTAGAAGGTCCTCCTAACCACTTTGGCAATGTGAGTGTCAAAAGAAAGGTTACTGTCAACCTGGGTCCCCAGGTCCCTGATAACCTCTTCTGTGCTTAATGGATTGCCACCTATGTGGTAACTTGGGGTTACCTTGTTTTTACCAAAGGGTATGACTGTACATTTTTTGGCGTTTAGCTTAAGGCCATGGCTCTGGCACCAGTTATCCGTTTCTATGAGACCTCTCTGAAGGATATCTGTGTCTGATGGATTTTCAACTATGGCGCCCAGTTTGCAGACATCTGCAAACTTTGTCAGTCACAATCCTCCTATGTTTGCCTGCACTTCTGAAAAGTAGATGCCGAACAAGAGGGGGCCCAGGACTGAGCCCTGTGGGACACCGCTTGTGACCGGCTTGGAGTCTGACATGGCACCAGCAACTCTAACCCTGTGGGTTCTGTCCTTGAGCCAGTTTGCAACCCGTCTTGTGACATATGGGTTTACATTTAAGCTGGTGAGCTTTTCTATGATACCCGAGTGGGGTATTGTGTCGAAAGCTTTTGCAAGGTCAAGGTAGGCTGTGTGAACTGCCTTACCCTCATCAATGGCCTTGGTGACTGTTTCAAAAAAGTCGACCAAGTTCAAGAGTCATGATCTGCCCTTGACAAAGCCGAATTGGGTAGGATCCAATGTCTGTAGGTCCCCTATGTCTTTATTTATGAGTTCCATTATGATCCTCTCCATAGCTTTGCAGACCAGGCTTGTTAAGCTTATGGGGCGGTAATTACCAGGGTCCGTAGAAGTACCGCCTTTGTGGAGTGGGACCACAGTTGCCGTACGCCACTCTTTGGGTACGTATCCTGTGGTAAGGCTAAGATTAAACAGCACCCTTATGTGTGGGTTTAGTTCCTCATTGAGTCTGTGTAGCACACAGCCGTGGACACCATCCGGTCCCGTTGATGCTGTGTTTTTAGCTTTAGAGAGAGCAGCTCTTACCTGGGCATTTGAGATGATTGGGAGGCTACACTCTGCTGGGATAGATATTTCTCCTTTTGGGGGGGAGGGAGGGGAGAAATTTTCACTGAACCTGTCTGCCAGTATGTTTGCACTGTCTGTGGGTTCAGTGATTTTTGTATCACTTTGGACTAATTCTGAGCATATCTGTGAGTTTCCACCCAGATTTCTAACATAGCTAAAGAAGGCCTTATGATTGTCTTTTGAGTCCTTGGCGATTTTTCTCTCAAAGTTGGCCTTGGATGATTTTATGAGTGATCGTAGTTTTTTACTAGTATTGATCAGAGATGTCTTCCCTTTTAGGGATTTTGCTCTATCTTGTAGTAGCTTTCTCTTCTTGTTGTAAAGTTTGTTTATGGCTGGGGTCCATCAGATCAGGCGCTTGCCTTTGGTGGAAAGGGTCTTGATTTTATTTGGGATTGCTTGATCCATGCAATCCTGGAGGTGCTCGTAGAAAGCATTTGTAAGGGATTCAGCAGCGTGGGTTGTGGTTTCCAATGGCTCAGGGGCCTTGAAGGATACCACACCAGTCTTAAGAAGTGTGAAGTTGGCTTTTGAGAAGTTCTTCACTGTGGTCTTTTTTGTTGGGGGTGGGGGTGGGATGTGGATCTCCAGTGAGATTAGTTTATGGTCTGATCTCACCAATGAGGGATATACTTCTGGTGTGGAGCATTTTGTCCCCATGTTTGTGATGATCAGGTCTAGTATATTTTCACCTCTTGTGGGAATGGTGACAAGTTGTTCCATAGCATTTGAGTTTATGAACTCCAGGAACCTTTGGGCTAGGGTATTGGGGCTTGAGTAATGTTCCCAGTCTATGTTTGGGTAGTTGAAGTCACCCAATATGATGGTGTTTGGAGAGACATTTATACTCTCCAGTGTCTTCAGGAAGGCTGTGTGGGGTTCCTGAGTTTGAGAGGGTGGCCTGTAACATGCTACAAACTGTAGAGCAGTTTTGCCTATGGTTAATTGCACCTGAATGGTCTCTGATGCTTCGTGAGTTGCCACCAGCCTGGAGGTGTGGGTATCCTTGATGAATATGGATACACCCCCTCCTTTTGTGGTACGGTCCGGGTTTTGGGGCCGGAACGCATGATACGAGGTAAAACCTGATAGTGCCGGGGTGCTGTCAGGAGCCTTGAACCAGGTTTCAGTCACAGCACAGACATCAATGTTCTCCATACTGAGGAGGGCTTTGAGGGCGTGCATCTTGAGATTTAGACTTCTGGCATTGAGCAGCATTACCCTTAGTTTTTTTCCATTATTGTTTTCTAGGGTGGGTTTAGAATTTGAGCCTTGTATAAAAGGCACTATGGGGTGGCAAGAGCCTTTGCCAATATCCGGAAACCCAGGGGTGACAGGTGCAAGCCGTCCCTTGCGAAGCAGCGTGGCTTGTCAAGCATGTCATTCCAGGCAGACAGACATTGGATCCCCTTAGAATGACACCAGAAATTAAGCCAATTATTAAAACTGATCATTTTGTCTCTGTATTGTGGCATCATTCTTGGTGAAGGTAGGATACTGCTCAGGGTCAGGGTCATACCAGCCTGGGCTGCATAATCTGAGAGATCCTTTATGTCTCTCTTCATGTAGTCCAGGGAGGTACGTCTCAGGTCATTCACACCGGCATGGACAATGACTGAGTCATACTTGTACTTGCTGTGGAGTGACCGGATTGCTTGTGTTATGTGGCGGATTCTAGCGCCCGACAGGCAGCTTACTGTGACCCTCTCCTTGTTCAGTCTGGTGAGTGGGACGTCAGTGTGTCTGACTATGGAGTCACCTATGACAAGTGTGTCTGGCATTGTGTTTGGCCTTAAGGGCTGTGACTGATTTGCACACTGACTTTGTGATCTATGTGTTGCTTGTGTTATGTCATGAGGTGGCAGTTGTTTGGGTGTCTGCTTTGGAGGCCTCTGCTGTTTTGGTAGATTTTTGATCAATGCCTCAAGTATGTCTTTGTGTGTTTGTGTTTGATTTGTAGTTGTGATAGTTCTATGTGAGACTGAGTTTATGGTGTGTGTGGTTACCTTCTCCTCCTGTCTGGTTTTGCCAGTCCTGAGTTGAGAGAGCTCAGCCTCCAGTTTGGCTATATAGTTGCATCTCTCGCATGTATTTGTGTTTTGTGGGAGGAGGAGAGGGTTGTCTGTGTACATGAGGCAATTGTAACATTGCCTCAATATTCCCAGATTCACCAGCTGAGCAGGAGAGGACGCTAGCATCTGACCCTTTGACATGCTAGAAGAAATGAAAAAGTTTGCTGTTTAACTGAGTCAGAAAGGACCTATAGGGAAGTGGGTACTCAAGGGGGTTTTAAGCTGGTGAAGTACTTTGTAAATATAGAAGTGCTTTACCTGACTAAAAAATGCTTTAGGAACAAGTGCTGAGCTTTACAGATAGAGAATAGACTGTTTAGATTACAAGTAGAGCAGTTCTAAGGGAAAAAAAAACTTTACGGAGCCAGAAATAGTTTAACCTTGTTTAACCGGAGCTGCCCGATGGTGCTCTAGTGGCAACTCCGTGCTAAATGCAGAAAAGGCAATAAGTCAGTAGTACAGGCTAGCACACTTTAGTGGGCAGCCAAACAATTAAATTAAACAGCAAACAAACACTTTTCGACTTGAATTAGACTAATTTCGACTAAAATGTACTTTTAAGTGCAGATAATAAAAAATGCAGTAAATAACTATGAAAACAGTTGAAGCTTGCTCTAGGTAAGCAGTAGAAGGTAAAACAAATATAAAAAACAGCAGGATACTTAATCAGGAAAGCAGTCACTTTTTTCAGTTCTCTGTAGCCAGGAAGACTCAACAGGACCATGTGGAGCTGTGTCTGAGCAATATGGCTTCAAAAAAATGCCAGAGGCAGATTTTAACCAGGGAACTTCAAAAGAGCTAGAAATGGTCCAAAATGACCAATTACTACAGCTTCTTGTGCTGAGGTTACTTCCCTCAAGGACAGGTAGGCTATTCAAGGCTCCCCACTCCCACTGGTGAGCTAAGAAACTTCCTTCTATCCAAGTAAGGCAATGGACAACACAGGAACTGCAACACAGCCCAGTATACAGCAAGGCCTGTAAACTGGTTTAACTAGTTTAGGAGAGGCAGGAAAACAAGGAATATTTTTTTGTTTTTAAATAGAAACACACATAAATGCAGAAAAGGCAATAAGTCAGTAGTACAGGCTAGCACACTTTAGTGGGCAGCCAAACAATTAAATTAAACCGCAAACAAACACTTTTCGACTTGAATTAGACTAATTTCGACTAAAATGTACTTTTAAGTGCAGATAATAAAAAATGCAGTAAATAACTATGAAAACAGTTAAAGCTTGCTCTAGGTAAGCAGTAGAAGGTAAAACAAATATAAAAAACAGCAGGATACTTAATCAGGGCTTAAAGTGCCTGCATATTTGAACTGCGTCTTACTGAAATTGGTACACCTTCCCTTACATCCGTCTAAGTTAGGAACTGCTGATTGAGGGCTCAGTGTCTGTTATTCTAAAAGTGTATTAATTCTGGTTTAAGCACTTGGGCTTCAGGCCAGTTATTTTACATTAAAGGGGTTTGTGGTCTGCACTCTTGTGGGAGGAGAGGCTGGACTCTGCCCGTCTGAGCTTGGAATTTCTGGTTAAAGGCTTAAAGTGCCTGCATATTTGAACTGCGTCTTACTGAAATTGGTACACCTTGTTTGCTGTAGCATAGACTAGATCCAGGCCTGCTGAATCTAGCTTTATTTGTATGCTGCTTGTTTGTTTGCTTGTTATTTCCCTGAAACGCTAATTACACCTAAAACGCATCTTTTCAGCGCTTCTGTGGATCCATAGTGATATCTGCATTACTTACTGTACTTATTTCCTTGTTTCACTTGAAAGAAAGTTACTGTTTGTCATTTTTGCATTTAAGTTACCTGAAACACATTGTATTTAAGTTACCTGGCACTTGCTCACTAAAGCAATTATATAAGTCAGCACTAAAATATTAAAAGCACTACACCCTCACAAACTCCCCTTGAGTACCTCGTTCCCCATTGGCCCTTTTTTTTCAATTATAAAGGAATTCCCAATACTGTTCTAGCATGTCCAAAGGTCAGTTGTCAATCTCCTCTCCGGTCCAGCTGGTGAATCTGGGAATCTTGAGGCAATGTTACAACTGCCTCATGTACACAGACAACCCTCTCCTCCTCCCAACAAATTCCAACACATGTGAGAGATGCAACCATATAGCCATACTGGAGGCTAAGCTCTCTCAACTCAGTACTGGCGAAACCAGTCAGGAGGAGAAGGAAACCACACTCACTACAATTCCAGTCTGACATAGACCTACCACGACAGCAAACCAAAACACATAAACACGCAAAAACATACTCAGAGGCTCTAAATAAAAATCTGCCTAAGCAGCAGAGACCTCCAAAGCAGACACCCAAGCAACCGCTACCCCAAAACAAAATACGTGCAACACATAGCTCACAAAGCCAGTGTGCCGAACAGTCACAGCCCTTAAGGCTAAACAACGCACCTGATACACTTGTAATAGGTGACTGTATCATCAGGCACACTGACGTCCCGCTCACCAGGCTGAGCAAGGAGAAGGTCATAGTGAGCTGCCTGTCGGGCGCTAGGATCCGCCACATAACACAAGCACTCAGGTCACTCCAAGGCAAGTACAAATATGACTCAGTCATTGTCCATGCTGGTGTGAATGACCTGAGACGTACCTCCCTGGACTACATGAAAAGAGACATAGAGGAGCTCTCTGAGCATGTAGCCCAGGACAGTATGACCCTGACCTTGAGTAGCATCTTACCTTCACCAAGAATGATGCCACAATATGAAGACAAGGTGATCAATTTCAACAATTGGCTTAAGTATTGGTGTCATTCAAAGGGGATCCAATGCCTGTCAGCCTGGGATGACATGCTCGACAAGCCACGATGCTTCGCTAGGGATGGCTTGCACCTGTCACCCCTGGGCTTTCGGATATTGGCAAAGGCTCTTGCTACCCCCATAGTGCTTTTTGTAGGCAAGGCTCAAAAGACAAACCCACCTCCATAGGTATCACAAGGGATAAGAAACTAAGAGTAATGCTACTCAATGCCAGAAGTCTAAACCTCAAGATGCACTTTTCGAAACTCTCCTTAGCATGGAGAACATCGATATCTGTGCAGTAACAGGAACCTGGTTCAAGCCTCCCGAGAGCACCCCAGCACTACCAGGTTATACCTCATACCATGCTTTTCGGCCCCAAAACTTGGACCGTACCACAAAAGGAGGGGGAGTATCAATATTAGTCAAAGATACCCACACCTCCAGGTTGGTGGCACAGCACGAAGCATCAGAGACTATCCATGTGTAACTAACAGTGGGTAAAACTGCCTTACAGTTTATAGCCTGCTACAGACCACCCTCCCAAACCCAGGAACCCCACTCGGCCTTCCTGAGAACACTGGAAAATATGAAGGTCTCTCTAAACACCATTATATTGGGCGACTTCAACTACCCAAACATAGACTGGGAGCATTACTCTAGCTCCAACACCCTAGCCCAAAGGTTCCTAGAATTTATAAACTCAGATGCAATGGAACAACTTGTTACCACTCCCACAAGAGGGGAAAACATACTGGACCTGATCATCACCAACATGGGGACTCTATGCTCCAGACCAGAAGTGTTTCCCTCACTGGTAAGATCAGACCATAAACTAATCTCACTGGATATTCACATCCCAACTCCACCCCCTGCCCTGAAAACCACAGTGAAAAACTTCTCTAAAGCAAATTTCACACTCCTCAAAACCGAGGTGGAATCCTTCAAAGCCCCCGGGCCTGTGGAAAATACAGCCCAGACCGCAGAATCCTTTATAAACGCATTCTATGAACACCTTCAGGAATGCATGGATCATGCAATCCCAAATAAAACCAAGACCCAATCCTCCAAAGGCAGGCGTCCTGTCTGGTGGACCCCAGCCATAAACAAACTATACAATAGAAGGAGGAAGCTACTACATGATAGAGCAAAATCCCAAAAAGGGAAGGCATCTCTGATCAGTTTTAGCAAAAAACTACGGGCACTCATAAAATCGTCTAAGGCCAGCTTCGAGAGAAAAATTGCACAGGACACTAAGGATAATCACAAGGCTTTCTTTAGTTATGTTAGGAACCTGGGTGGGAATTCCTAGATATGCTCAGAATTAGTCCAAAATGACAAAAAATACACCAAACCCACAGACATTGCCAACATCCTATCTGACAGGTTCAGTGCAACCCCCCCCCCTCCCCACCAAAAGGGCAAATATTTATCCCAGCAGAGTGCTGCCCCCCTGACATCTCAGATGCTCAGGTAAGAGCTGCCCTCTCCAAAGCAAAAAACACAGCATCAATGGGACCAGACGGTGTCCCGGGCTGCGTCCTACATGAACTCCAAGAAGAGCTAAACCCAAACATAAAACTACTGTTCAATATCAGCCTTACTACAGGATATGTTCCCAAAGAATGGCGTACAGCAACAGTGGTCCCTCTCCACAAAGGTGGTGCATCAACGGATCCTGGAAACTATTGCCACATAAGCCTGACTAGCTTGGTCTGCAAAGCTATGGAAAGGATCATCATGGACCTCATAAATAAAGATATTGGGGACCTACAGACACTGGATCCTACTCAGTTCGGCTTTGTTAAGGGCAGATCCTGCCTCTTAAACCTGGTTGATTTCTTTGAAACAGTCACCAAGGCCATTGACGAGGAGAAGGTGGTCCACACAGCCTACCTGGACCTCGCAAAAGCCTTCGATACAATACCCCACTTGGGCATTATAGATAAGCTCACCAGCTTAAATATAAACCCCTATGTCACTAGGTGGGTTGCAAACTGGCTCAAGGACAGAACCCACATGGTTAGAATTGCTGGAGCCATGTCAGACTCCAAACCAGTTACAAGTGGCGTCCCACAAGGCTCAGTTCTGGGACCTCTCTTGTTCGGTATATATTTCTCGGAGGTACAGGCCAACACGGAAGGACTGTGGCTGACTAAGTTCGCAGATGACTGCAAACTGGGCGCCATAATCGACTCTCCAGCTGACACAAGCATCCTCCAAAAGGGCCTCATAGGAACAGACAACTGGTGCCAGAGCCATGGCCTCAAGCTAAACGCCAAAAAGTGTATAGTCATCCCCTTTGGCAAAAACAACGTGCCCACAAATTACTACATAGGTGGTAATCCATTAAGTACAGAAGAAGTAATTAGGGACCTGGGGATCCAAGTTGATAGCACTCTCTCATTTGACAACCCACGTGGCCAAAGTGGTTAGAAAAACATTTTATATAGCCCACCTAATCATGAAGGGATTCACATCTAGATCAGGAGAAGTCATCGTGCCTCTTTACTCATCCCTCATCAGGCCCATAATTGAGTACAATGCCCCTTTCGGGATGTACCTTACCAGACACCTGCAGCAACTGGAAAGACCCCAAAAGTACCTCACCAAGAGGATCATAGGGCTCAAACAGATGCCATATGCTGCCCGGTTAAAGAAACTCCAGCTCTACTCAGTGGCATACCGCCTGCTCAGAGGTGATCTGTGCCTGACGTATAAAGCCATGTCCAACCCGGAATTAATGGACATGCTGCACCTCAGAAAATCCAAATCCCATCGAGCTACGCGCTCGAGAGACTTGAACCTCAGCACTGAAATAAATAGGACATGCTGGAGGGACAGATTCATAACCCAGAGGCTCCCTTCACTCTGGAATAAAATCCCAGTCCAGGTTAGGCAGAGTCCCTCATTGACTCTCTTCAAGAGGACTCTTGATGAGTGGATGGGAGATTGTAGGTTTACCCCAGGTATCACTTCTGTGTCACTGTTAGACAGAGGCACAGTATACTAACCTCGAAAAAGGGCATAGCAAAATTCATTTAAAATGGGTGGTGAAAGCCAAACACACTCTGGCTAGGCTTATAAATGCCCTAGGGCAGATAGCCTAGTATGAACCTATGAACCCTTAATTGTGTAGCTCAAAAGTATCCCGTCAAATCAGGTAATCATAAAGTTCCTTGTTCTGTTGGAGGGATCAGCTTATCCCATTTAGCTCTTGCCCTCTTCCCCTCCCAGATAACGTCCTTCAACTCTTCATTAATTTCTATTCACAGCGTCTCTTCTGGTTGATAAAAATATGTTTGACCTGTGTTTAAAACTAAATGGACTAAAAATGTTTTTTTTCTTTGATGGTTCTAAATATAACACAAATAACAAAAGGGGAAGATGACACCCGTGCCTGGTTCCTCTGTTCAGAAACAACTTATCAGAGAGGAACCCTCCCACCTGCCTCCAATCCCTCACATATGCTCCTAATTAAACTTAGTGTTGTATCAGGAAATTTTAATTTTATTTATTTATTTTATTTTACATTTGTTAACCAGGGGTGTCTGACTGAGCCAAAAAGGCCCTTTTTCAGCAGAGGCCCGGGGAGAAAAGCTCCACAAAGAAAAAATTACAGATACATTTAGATATTTCAACATGATCAGTATACACACAAATTACAAAAGAACATGTTTTTACAGTGGTATGCAGCACATCAACAGTTACAGTGGAGAGAACAAACAAGACAATATGCATTTAAAAATAAAGGTAATAGATTTCTGGTGCACAGCTGAAATTTGGAACATAGGTAGAATACATACATAGTACACAGGTACAGTACATACATTGTACATGTATAAAATGTACAAATGCAAATGCTTCCACAGCCCTACCCATAAAATTCCAGCTTACTGTGTCAGATGCTTTCTCTGCATGAAGGCCCACCAGCAACAGTGGTATTTTCGTACGTTCTGCTTCCCTCTGCATCATCATTGTTCTATTAATGTTTTCAAATGTTTGCCTCACCTCTACAAAACTCCACTGATCCATATCTATCTGTTAATTTTGTCAACTCAGTACTAAACAGCACAAACCAGGAAATAATATCAGGATTCACAGCAATAGGGCAACACACAGAAGTACCACAGAAGTCACAGGAAAATAAAGTTGAATTTAAGTTGAATTTAATGAAGCGCTTTTCGTCTGTGGTGTACACAGACTTCCTCAGACAAAAAGTATTACAAACTACATTTAACTGAACAGCAGCTTAAATATACAGCAGTATTATGTCGAAGGTTCATTAACCAATCAGGCACACCTGGAACCATGAATAAAAATTTAAAGTAAAAATTCAAAGTTTAAAGTTAAAGTTAAAACGCAAGCTCACAGGACTTGAGTTCAATCACTCACATTATATTAAAATTAAAATTAAACTAGACAATCATAAAAACAGTCAATCGTTATCCTATCATCTAAAAGGACACTAGCCACTACCTGATGTAAACAGGTGCAAATCACAAAACAGTTAAAGTGTATTACAAACTCATAAAGGCAAAAAGACTATCTAACCAGGTTCTTAAGTTTAAGAAGGCTGCTAATAGAGCAGCCTTCATTAAGACCTGGTAGAGCATAGGCATTTAATCTAATTTGCCATCGCAATTCAGACGCCTCTAATAATAGGTGTACAGGGGCTCCTCTAATAGTGTCATGCATTTGTTCTATAACCATAAACTTAAAATGGTGGTCTTTATGCTGGATGATATGTTTAGCAAGAGCATTTTCATCTTTCGCTTTGCTAATTGCATATTGGTGTTCGTAGATCCGATCTTTAAATCTACGCTCGGTTTTACCTACATAAAAACCTGTGCATTTTTGGCATAATGCCACATAGACCACCATTTTAGAGTTACAAGTGCATCTGCATCTAATGTCATATCTAATATTATCAATGTCAAATCGGTTTGATTCAAGAATGTGACGACATTGATTGCAGTTTTGACATTTGAACATCCCAGAGTCGGTACTCTGCCGCTCAGGTTGTTCCAACAACATTTTCATATTTTTACCCCTTCTAAATGTAACCTCAGGTTTAACTCCCAGTTTGTTCAAAATTGCAAGGTTGGAATGGAACAAGTTCCAGTTCTTAGTAATGATGTCCATAATAGACCTACTACTTGGACAGTATGTAAGAATTAATCTAGTGTTATTATTGTGTATAGGAGTAGTTCCACCTATACATTCTAACCTAGACTCGGCCAACCCAGAAGAACTGATGTTCAGTATAGGTTTATAAAACCCACTGGATCTTTTATTAATCACCTCATTAACTAAATTGTCTAATAAATTAAGCGGATAGCCTCTATGAAGGAACATATTCTTAAGTAAGTCACATTCCCTAAGAAAATCATCGTCCAGGCTCACCATCCGGGCTGCTCGTACAAGCTGACCCTTAGCCACAGACCTTTTTTGGTAGCTAGGATGGCAGCTACTAAAATGAAGAAAAGAATTAGAGTAGGTAGGCTTTCTATATATACTGGCCACATATTTATTCAAAATGTCATTTTTCGCCAACCATACGTCTAAGTAGGCTATTGCCTCAGTGTTGAAGGAAGAGGTGAAAACTAAAAAGTCAGTGGAGTTAAGTAAATTTAATAATAACAGGCTGTCAGCTTCTTCACCCTCTAATAAAATAAAGATGTCATCCAGGTAACGGGTGTAGTACTTGATCTTAGACACTAGTACCGATTCATTATTTAATATATTCTCCCTTTCCCAGTATGACATCACTATGTTGGCCAAGCTGGCTCCACAAGGGGACCCCATAGCCACCCCAGTTTTTTGTAGATAGAAATTCTCTCCTAATAAAAAATAGTTGTTATAAAGGATCAAGTCCAACAGTTCAATCACAAGGGATATTTCATGGGGCGGGGCACCCTTACTCTTAAGGAAGAAGGCCACCCAGTCCAAAGCTATTTGCAAAGGTATACAAGTGTATAAATCCTTGACATCTATTGTCAGAAAATTATACTCTCTACTGAATGGAATGTTGTTTAACTTATCAAGGAAAGACCAAGAGTCTTTACAGATTTGCTCTTCTTCCTCAAGGTACTTCTGCAGGATAGTATCAACCAGCTTAGCACAAGGGTATGTAGGAGAGCCGCGCCCATCAACGAGTGGGCGCATAGGTGGATTGACAAGGTCCTTGTGGATCTTGGGTATACCAAAGATACAAGGGTACCTGGGAAATAATGTGGTAAGGTATTTATGTTGACCTTGGTTAAGTCTACCCTCAAAAAACATTTCGTCCAAGGAGCTCTTAATTTTATGATATGCGTGGTTTACCTCAGATCTTGAACTAATCATATAAGCATCATTAGACAATAGGCCCAACATCCTGTCAAAGTAGTCCAATTGGTCAAAGACTACAACCCCACCACCTTTTTCGGGTTTACAGATTCTTAAGGAATGTAACTTAACATATTCCAACAAGGTCATTTCAGACTTCCGTAAGTCGTTGGTACATTTACTTAAATGCAAATTACTATGTCTTAAATCAAGTTCACAAGTGGATTCAAACGCTTGTACTAATGGGTGCAGAGGTGGGTTAAACATGCTAGGGACAAACATATCAGATGGAGCATCATGACTGAAACCACGAGTTTCAAACAGCAGGTTAAAGTTCAATTTACGAGCAAACATCTTAATGTCAATAATGGTGTTCACTAAATCGAACTTCTGTTGGGGTACGTAGGTGTATCCCTTAGATAAAAGGTCGGCCAGTTCATCAGGAATCAGCACGTTGGAGTAATTAAAGATATTAAAATCACCAAGTTGATTGGTAGAAATAACTCCACTGACTTTTTAGTTTTTACCTCTTCCTTCAACACTGAGGCAATAGCCTACTTAGACGTATGGTTGGCGAAAAATGACATTTTGAATAAATATGTGGCCAGTATATATAGAAAGCCTACCTACTCTAATTCTTTTCTTAATTTTAGTAGCTGCCATCCTAGCTACCAAAAAAGGTCTGTGGCTAAGGGTCAGCTTGTACGAGCAGCCCGGATGGTGAGCCTGGACGATGATTTTCTTAGGGAATGTGACTTACTTAAGAATATGTTCCTTCATAGAGGCTATCCGCTTAATTTATTAGACAATTTAGTTAATGAGGTGATTAATAAAAGATCCAGTGGGTTTTATAAACCTATACTGAGCATCAGTTCTTCTGGGTTGGCCGAGTCTAGGTTAGAATGTATAGGTGGAACTACTCCTATACACAATAATAACACTAGATTAATTCTTACATACTGTCCAAGTAGTAGGTCTATTATGGACATCATTACTAAGAACTGGAACTTGTTCCGTTCCAACCTTGCAATTTTGAACAAACTGGGAGTTAAACCTGAGGTTACATTTAGAAGGGGTAAAAATATGAAAATGTTGTTGGAACAACCTGAGCGGCAGAGTACCCGTACTCCTGGGATGTTCAAATGTCAAAACTGCAATCAATGTCGTCACATTCTTGAATCAAACCGATTTGACATTGATAATATTAGATATGACATTAGATGCAGATGCACTTGTAACTCTAAAATGGTGGTCTATGTGGCATTATGCCAAAATGCACAGGTTTTATGTAGGTAAAACCGGCGTGGATTTAAAGATCGGATCTGAACACCAATATGCAATTAGCAAAGCGAAGATGAAAATGCTCTTGCTAAACATATCATCCAGCATAAAGACCACCATTTTAAGTTTATGGTTATAGAACAAATGCATGACACTATTAGAGGAGCCCCTGTACACCTATTATTAGAGGCGTCTGAATTGCGATGGCAAATTAGATTAAATGCCTATGCTCTACCAGGTCTTAATGAAGGCTGCTCTATTAGCAGCCTTCTTAAACTTAAGAACCTGGTTAGATAGTCTTTTTGCCTTTATGAGTTTGTAATACACTTTAACTGTTTTGTGATTTGCACCTGTTTACATCAGGTAGTGGCTAGTGTCCTTTTAGATGATAGGATAACGATTGACTGTTTTTATGATTGTCTAGTTTAATTTTAATTTTAATATAATGTGAGTGATTGAACTCAAGTCCTGTGAGCTTGCGTTTTAACTTTAAACTTTGAATTTTTACTTTAAATTTTTATTCATGGTTCAAGGTGTGCCTGATTGATTAATGAACCTTCGACATAATACTGCTGTATATTTAAGCTGCTGTTCAGTTAAATGTAGTTTGTAATACTTTTTGTCTGAGGAAGTCTGTGTACACCACAGACGAAAAGCGCTTCATTAAATTCAACTTAAATTCAACTTTATTTTCCTGTGACTTCTGTGGTACTTCTGTGTGTTGCCCTATTGCTGTGAATCCTGATGTTATTTCCAATTTTGTCAACTCCATTGCCATTCTTTTAGCTATTGTAGACATAAACACTTTATAATCATGGTTTAAAATTGAAGTAGGCCTTTACCATCTTTAGGTATTACAGCCATTGCATCATTTTTTCCAACATGTTGATGCTTCTCCTACTTTTAAAACACTATTAAACAAAACATTCCTGATCTTTTATCACTTTCTTCCCTCCAAGCTTACAAACTTCCACCAGAGTACCATCTAATCCTGCAGACTTTTCGGTAGATTGGTTCTACATGACCATTTTTTTCTCATCTCCTCTTATGTTAACTGTTAATTGTTGAGCCTTATCTACCTCCAACCTTGACATATGTAAGTCTTCCATAAATAATATGTAAATAAATTTTGCCACTCTACCTGTACAAGAGGGTTTTTTTTTTCTTTGTTATAGGCTCCCCAAGTTTGGCAGCAATCCTTTTTACTTTCTGTTGCCTAAGTCATTGTGCTAAAAGTTTTTGTGCTCTGGTGGTATTATCAAAAAATAATTGCTTAACACCAGTCTTTATAAACTCATACATATTATCCAGGTATTCTGTTATTTTCTCTTTAGCGCTATGCGATTGTGCCTCTTCCTTTTTCTGTGAGAGTTCCCCTTATTCTGTAATACTTAAACCATTGTCAGCCCCTCTAAATAATTCTTGTTACTTCTTAACCGTTTCTCTTTCTTTTATTTTTACCCTATTTTCAAACTTCACTTCCATTTTATCCCACTCACTACCTATAACTTCTGGAGTACTTTCTTTCTTCCCTAGTAACTCTCAAATCATTTCCATTTATTCCATTACCCATTCCTTAAATTCCTCTCTTTTTGACAAGTAGGAGGGAAGATGCTATTGTCTAATCCTAACTTCATTACCCAACATTTTTATCTTGGTAATTATTGTTGCATAATCTGAAATAGTTATTAGATATGTACCAAAGTTCTCAATTAAACGCACATGTTCCTTGAAGTATAATATCTGTCTAGTCTAGCCCAGTTATTGTTCCTTGGGGAATAATGTGTAAATTCTCAGGGTTCCAACTACTGAGTTTACACCTTCCATATCATTTTTTTACCATACATTTCTTCAGAAATCTATCCCCTGTTGTTTTGTTTTCCCTTTTAGCCCCCCTGATACATCTTCATTGTTGCGAATCAAATTTCAGTCCCCACCTATAAGTAATATTCCCTCCTGAAAGCTGATTATTTCCCTTTTTTAAGCTCCATAATAGCAGATGTTAAGTTGTCAATCTCGCCTTCATTCTTGCTGGATGGGTTCGGAGCCGATCCTCGGCTACGACTCGGCACTTGCTAAGCTAGAGAGTCACTTTTACCAGCTCGAGGCAGCCCCATATCCCATGATGCATGGCGGGAATTACCCAGATCTCGTTTGCCGCTTCGCTAATGAGGTCATCTTTTTTACCAGCTCCTGGTAAGTGATATTTTCTAGCTATTTGTCAGTTTTTTTTAAGAGCCAAACCCTAATTGTTAGTCCCTTTAGGATTAATTCTATCCTCTGTGTATTTTTCACTTAGCTCCATGCCCCTTTTTATCCTAGTTCTTCTAGTTAGTTTTTTCGAGCCTTAGGCCTTTCCCACCCTCACAGTTCCTGTCAGGATTCCCTCAGTGAGTGTGTGTGTGTATTGTGTCACTCTATTTAATAACTAATTTGTTAGTTATTGTTAGTATAATTTTAGTTGTTACTGTATTGGTTGGACTGATTGGGTGTGAGAGTGTTTAAGCACCTAGATATGTCCAAGGATACTAGGGTCTCAGGTTTCAAGAAGTGTGACTCGTGCTGTCAGAAAATGTCTCTGACAGACGGTCACACTTCTTGTATTTATTGCCTGGGACCCCTACACCTGCAGGACTCCTGTGCTATATGTCATTCCTTCAGCCAGAGAGTCCTGCAGGAACGTAGGAATAAGTTGATCCTTAGGGGGTCTACTTAAACCAGAGAGCTCCCCGGCTAAAGTCGGCTCCGGGAAGCCCTCTAAACCTTCCAAGACCCAGGCTTCGGTGTCCAAGTCTGTGGTCTTGGTTCCGACTCTGCCGGAGTTGACATCGGCTCCGTCCGGAGCCGATCCTTCCTTGTTGGAAGCCACTGTGTCGGCGCCGACCATTATCGGCACCGGTACCTTGGATTTGGCACCAGTGTCGGCTCCGACTGGAGCCAACACCCCAGTGTCGAAGCATGCCTCGGCTCCGGCTGGAGCCGAGATATCTTTGTCTCCTCTCGGAGCCGAGCGTTCCTTGGCTCCGCCTGGAGCCGAGCGTTCCTCAGCTCCGATGGCTCCATCCAAGAAGAGGTCTAGATCTCCTTCTTTGGAATCTATTCACTCGGCTCCGGCATCCCCCTTGCTCTTGGAGCAGAGCCATCGGAGCCGATCATCGAGGTCTTCCAGGCTTTCAGACCATGATTTAGAGAGAGTGGTAAGTAGGCTATTGAAGTCACAGGCACTAGCCCAGATGCTCCATAGCCCGTCTCATCAGACGTCAGCTATCATACATCCCCCTGAAATTCCTCCTTCGACTCTCCTACAGAGCTCTGAGCCGGAGAATATTGGTACCGTGACTGTTGCTGCGTCGGAGCCGATACCACTCCTTTCGGCTCCGTCGTCCTCGACTCCTATCTCCTCCTTGAGACCTTCCTTGGAGGGATCCGGGCATCGGGCCTCCCTAGTTGGCTCCGAGGGGGGGAGTGGCATCGGACCCTTGTCCGACCCCGTTCTCCCTCTCAGAGCTTCGGCCTTGGTGAGCTTGGCCCCGGCATCTGCTTCGGAGCCTTCCCTTTCGGTAGGACCAGGGATTCCTGTTTCTTCGGAGCGGAATCTCTCGGTTCTCCCTGGGAGGGGAGCCTTCGAGGTGATGAGGAGTGTGCTAGCCCCAGAGCTTAGCCAGCAGTCGGTTCCTTTAGCTCCTTCCTCTACGGTGCCTGTAGATGCCTCTTCCCATTCTCTTGCTCCCGGACCCAGAGATCCATCACCCCAGGTCTCCCCATTGGGAAGAACTTCCTCTTCCGAGGTTTCTCCTGATCCTTCAGGTGAACCCCCGCGTAAGAGGACTTGCAAGAGGAAGCACTTAGACTCCCCTGAGTCTACAACCTCAGATACCGATTTAGATGAGTCGGAGGGGTCCCCAAGATCCCCCTCTGAGGATGTCTCCTTTTCAGACATCCTTGAGCTCCTGAAACAGAGGGGAAACTGGCCCTCCATTAACCCCTCCGAGGATGAATCGGTATACCTGGAGGCTTTTGGATCCCGACCCTCCACCTCCTGGGTGTCTCCGCCTTTCGACCCTCTTATGGAGGTCATAGCTCGAAAGGCGTGGGCATCTCCTGATTCGGTGGAACCAGTCCCTAGGAGACCTTCAAAATTTATTACGGCCCCCGCAGAAAAGCAGTTTCTTACTAAAGGTGTCCCGGTTGATGCCATGGTGGTGGCGGCTGCCACTAAGAAGGAACTTGCAGATCCTTCAGTACCAGTCCATCCTCCTAACAAAGAGTCCAGGACTATGGACAGGTATGGTAAGCGGATGTTCTCCTCAGCGACCTTTGCTATGCGTTAAGCAATTATTTATGTCACTTCACCAGACTTCAAAGGGACATCCTTAAAGAATTAGGTGAAGTAGTACAGGATCCTTCAGCAGCAGGGACTCAAGAAAAGATTGCTTCTCAGCTGGGAATCCTTAACTCCATAACCAACTCCTCCATGCGGCTCATTTCTTATGCAGCCGATGGGGCGAGCAGAGCTGCAGGCACAGGAGTGGCTCTTAAACGTCAGTCCTGGATGCGGCTCTGTAATTTTGCAGACCCCTTTAAGGCGTCCTTCACAAACTCTCCCTTTGATGGGTCAACTTTGTTTGGTCCTCAGGTGAAGGACACGTTGACCAGGTGTGAGCAAGATGGTAAGACTCTTTCTGCCGTAGGAGTCCGTTTCTCCACTCCTTCTAGGCCTTACCCCAAAGGTCAGAAAGGAGGGAAAATGTGGTTCCGGAAATCACAAGGAGTCCCGCCTGACGCACGTGGTCAGTTTACCCCCAGAGGCAGAGGGGGTAATAATAACAGATGCCACCCTAGGGGCAGGGGGGGTCCGCAGAACCAGGGCTCCAGAGAGCCTCTCTCTGACGAGCCCTTCAGGCATCCTTGAGGTGTTGCCCGACTGCCCACCCTTGGAGGCAGTCGGGGGAAGATTGTCGCTGTATCCAGAAGCCTGGCTTTCCCTCTCTCAAGACAAGTGGGTACAGTCGATCATATCCGAGGGTTACAAGATTCCTTTCGAGGAAAGCCCCTTCCCTCAAAAAGGTTCCCTTCCAGACGTACCACCCGGTCTAAGGGAAATTGCAAGATTAGAGGTGTCAAAGCTTCTAAGCAAAAGAGCCATCCAGCTAGTACCAAAAGATCATTTAGAGTCCGGAATCTACTCAAGGTTCTTTTTGGTCCCCAAAAAGACGGGAGACTGGAGACCAATATTAGACCTCAGCAGACTGAACAAGTCTGTCAAAAAGACGAGATTTCGGATGGTCACTCTTCAATCGATTTTGCCCTTTATGGGCAAAGACAACTGGATGTGCTCTATAGACCTTCAGGATGCGTACTATCACATAAAAATCCACAGACGCTCCAGAAGGTTTCTCCGCTTTCGGCTGGGGACGAGTCATTTTCAATTCAGAGCCCTGCCCTTTGGTCTCACTACAGCCCCCAGAGTGTTCACCAAATGCATGGCAGTGGTCACAGCTCACCTGAGACGTCTAGGATTCCAGGTGTTTCCGTATCTCGACGACTGGCTCCTCTCAGCCACCACCAGGCATCAACTCATCCGAGCCAGAGACTACACCCTACGCCTCTGCAGTCAATTGGGAATTTCGGTAAACTTCGAAAAGTCCTCCTTATCGCCCTGCCAATCTATTACCTTTATAGGCGCAAATCTAGACACTACTCGGATGTCAGCAAACCTAACAAGTCAGAGAATCCTAGATATCCAAAACCACGTTCGGATCATCCTTGCCAGCAAAAAGGTACAAGCCAGGCTGGTTTTGAAAGTGTTGGGCCTCATGGCTGCTGCCATCACACTTCTGCCTCTGGCCCGTTTTTACATGCGTCTTCTACAATGGATGTTGTTCACACAATGGTCCTTCCAGCAGCTTCCCATGCGTCACAAGATCCTAGTGACACAGACCTGCAAGAATCATCTATCCTGGTGGATTTCCTCTCCTCTAGTCCATCAGGGCAGACCATTTGTTCCCCCGGCCCCGGTAGCCACGGTCATGGCACGTGGCAACCATTCGAATACCACCTGCACATAAATGTCCTAGAGATGAGAGCAGTGCTTTTAACGTTGCAAGCCCTCAACGACTTTCTTCCCTTAGGAACTATTGCAGTTCACACGGACAACATGTCCGTGGTGTGGTACATCAACAAGCAGCACGGAACCAAGTCCTATCCCTTGTGTCGAGAGGCTCTCAGACTTTGGCAATGGGCGATCTCCTCTCATCGGTTTCTGGTAGCAACGCATATCCCTGGGAAAACCAACATAATAGCGGACAGATTGAGCAGAGCTATACTCATGCCTCACAAGTGGTCTCTCAAGCAATCCATAGTGGAAGAGATTTTTCAGGAGTGGGGCCGCCCATGCTGCGATCTTTTTGATACTCCTCAAAACAGCAAATGCCCAGACTTCTTTTCTCTCTTCCCACTTCCGGGCCATCCCCCCAGAGACGCTCTTACCCAAGATTGGCCCCAGGGACTTCTTTATGCTTTTCCCCCCTTTCCATTGATTCCACAGGTACTCCAGAAAGCTTCCGTTTTGAGAGCCAAAATGATTCTCATTGCCCCTTATTGGCCTCGACAAATTTGGTTCCCGTTCTTTCATCGCCATCTCTTAGTGCAGCCTTGGCATCTGGACCCAGTGCCAGATCTTCTGACCCATCAGTCGGGTCAACTGCACCGGTCCGTTCCTTCCCTCAACCTCACAGCTTGGTTGCTCCACTTCCTTCCTTAGCCAGGCTTCCTATGATCTCTAACCCTGTTAGAGACATCATAGTAGCTTCTCTTAAGTCCTCTACCAGGAGGATTTACTCTAGTAAGTGGAAATGCTTCTCCCTCTGGGCGAAAGATAAGAACATAGATCCCTTTACTGCCCCGGTTCAGTCAGTCTTGGATTTTCTAGCGGAAATGTTTCACTCAGGTTCTTCCTCTTCCACAGTCAAAGTTCAGTTGGCTGCAATTTCCAACTTTCATGTCGGGTTTGCAGACCACAATATTATGTCCCACAAACTTTGTAAAGCTTTTCTTAAAGGAGTGTTCCTCCTAAAGCCCCCTGTTAGGGATCCTCCACCACAGTGGGACCTAAATTTAGTGCTGGCATCCTTAATACTTCCCCCTTTCGAACCGGCTGCTTCATGTTCATTGAAGTTTCTTTCTTGGAAGACACTCTTTCTTGTCGCCATTACCTCGGCTAGAAGAGTGTCGAAACTTCATGCCCTATCTGTTCGTCCCCCTTATTTGGTCTTCCACAAGGACAGAGTATCCTTGAGAACCAATCCATCCTTTTTGCCCAAGGTTGCTTCTAAGACAAATTTAAACCAATCCATTGATCTTCCTGTATTTTTTCCAAATTACTCTAACAGGGCGGAACAAAAATTGCATTACCTTGATGTTCACCGCCAACTTAGATATTACTTGGACAGAACGAAGCAATTTAGGAAATCTAATCAACTCTTCCTTTCTTACACTGAAAATAAAAAAGGTCTCCCTGTTTCTAAAGTGACCTTATCCAGATGGCTATCTTTCACCATTTCTGACATTTATCAACTTAGGGGCAAACAACTCAGCTCAAAACCTAAAACACATTCCACAAGAAGCCTAGCCACTTCTACAGCTTTTCAGGCTAGGCTACCCTTAGATACTGTTTGTGCAGCAGCCACTTGGGCCACTCCTCATACCTTTGTTTCTCATTACAAATTGGATTTGGCCTCCAGGGATAGGGCAAGCTTTGGTTCCACAGTTCTCAAGAGTCTGTTCCATTGAGCCACCCAGGATAGATGTGCAAGGGACGCGGTCCCATCCAGCAAGAATGAAGGCAAGATTGACAACTTAACATTTAGAAGTTATGTACCTACCATAACGTTCCATGTTAGTTGTCTTCTCTCGCCTTCTTTCTTGCGTCCCTCCCTCCTGTCCCCCTTGCCTGGACAGACCTTGATCTCCTTTTTCTCTGGAAGATTCTTCTTCCTTGGACACCAGTTAGTTGGCCATTATTACCTGGTTTCCCTTTACAGCCTTTAGGCTAGTTGTTCCTCTTTCCTTAGTGGAAAGTTTTTTGGTAGGCAGTTTTCCTCTAGATACCAAACGAGATCTGGGTAATTGCCACCTTGCATCATGGGATATGGGGCTGCCTCGAGCTGGTAAAAGTGACTCTCGAGCTTAGCAAGTGCCAAGTCGGAGCCGAGGATCGGCTCCGAACCCACCCAGCAAGAAAGAAGGCGAGAGAAGACAACTAACATGGAACGTTATGGTAGGTACATAACTTCTAATTTTAGGTGGAGTATAAGTGCATGCCAGCATAATCCTCATCCATTACCAGTAGCCCTTACTATCA
Organism: Protopterus annectens; assembly: GCF_019279795.1. NCBI lineage: Eukaryota > Metazoa > Chordata > Ceratodontiformes > Protopteridae > Protopterus > Protopterus annectens. The sequence continues at coordinate 978,811,771 of NC_056728.1, read as the reverse complement.
CAAATCTGCCATTCTTCTTCTTCTTTCGGCTGCTCCCGTTAGGGGTCGCCACAGCAGATCAACTGTTTCCATTTCTTCTTGTTCTATGCATCTTGCTCTGTTACACCAACCACCTGCATGTCCTCTCTCACCACATCCATAAACCTTATCTTAGGCCTTCCTCTTTTCCTGTTACCTGGCAGCTTCATCCTTAGCATCTTTTTCCTAATGTACTCTGCATCCTCCCCTCAGCAAATGTCCAAACCAACGTAATCTTGCCTCTCGGGCTTTGTTTCCAAACCTTCCAACCAGGGCTGACCCTCTAATATACTTATTCCTAATCCTGTCCATCCTTGTCACACCCAGTGCAAATCTTAACATCTTCAACTCTGCCACGTCAAGTTCTGACTCCTGCCTTTTTGTCAATGCCACTGTCTCCAACCCATATAACATCGCTGGTCTCACTACCCTCTTGTAGACCTTCCCTTTCACTCTTACTGGTACTCGTCTGTCACAAATCACTGCTGACACTCTTCTCCACCCACTCCATCCTGCCTGTACTCTCTTCTTCACCTCTCTTCCACACTCACCATTACTCTGAACTGTTGATCCCAAGTACTTAAACTCATCCACCTTCGCCACCTCTACTACCTGCATCCTCACCATTCCTCTATCCTCCCTCTCATTCACACACATATATTCTGTCTTAGTCCTGCTGACCTTCATTCCTCTTCTCTCTAGAGCATATCCTCCCCCTCTCCAGCGCCTCCTCCACCTGTTCCCTACTCTTACTACAGATCACAATATCATCTGCAAACATCATAGTCCACGGGGACTCCTGTCTGATCTCATCTGTCAACCTGTCCATCACCATTGCAAATAAGAAAGGGCTCAGAGCTGATCCTTGATGTAATCCCACCTCCACCTTAAACGCATCCGTCACTCCCACCGCAGACCTCACCACTGTCACACTATCCTCATACATATCCTGTGCCACTCTTACATACTTCTCTGACAATCCCGACTTCCTCATACAATACCACAACTCCTGTCTAGGCACCCTGTCGTATGCTTTCTCTAAATCCACAAAGACACAATGCAACTCCTTCTGACCTTCTCTACTTCTCCATCAACGCTCTCAGAGCAAACAACGCATCTGTAGTGCTCTTTCCTGGCATGAAACCATACTGCTGACCACTAATCATCACCTCCCTTCTTAACCTAGCTTCCACTACTCTTTCCCATAACTTCATGGTGTGACTGATCAGTTTAATCCCTCTGTAGTTACTATAGCTCTTCACATCACCCTTATTCTTAAAAATCAGTACCAAAACACTTTTTCTCCATTCCTAAGGCATCCTCTCACTTTCCAAGATTTCATTAAACAAGCTAGTTAAAAACTCCACTGCCATTTCACCTAAACACCTCCATGCTTCCACAGGTATGTCATCTAGACCAACAGCCTTTCTGTTCTTCATCCTCTTCATAGCTGTCCTTACTTCCTCCTTGCTAATCCATTGCACTTCATGATTCATTATCCGCACGTCATCCAACCTTCTCTCCCTCTTATTCTCTTCATTCATCAGCCCCTCAAAGAACTCTTTCCATCTGCTCAACACACTCTCCTCGCTTGAGTATTTTTCCCTCATTATCCTTTATCGCCCTTACCTGCTGCACATCTTTACTAGCTCGGTCCCTCTGTTTAGCCAATCTGTACAGGTCCTTTTCTCCCTCCTTAGTGTCCAACCTTTTATACAACTGTTCATACGCCTTATCCTTAGCCTTCGCCACCTCTCTTTGCCATGCACCTCATCTCCTTATACTGTTGTCTACTTTCTTCATCTCTTTGACAATCCCACTTCTTCGCCACCCTTTTTCTCTGTATACTTTCCTTACTTCTTCATTCCACCACCAGGTCTCCTTGTCCTCCTTCCTCTTTCCAGATGTCACACCAAGCACCTTTCTAGCCATCTCTCTTACTAGCTCTGCTGTAGTTACCCAGCTATTCGCTAACTCTTCACTGCCACCCAGTGCCTGTCTTAACTCTTCCCTGAACATCACCTCACAATTACCCTTTTTCAATTTCCAACATTTGATCCTTGGTGCTGCCCTCACACTCATCCTCCTCTTCTTGATCACCAATGTCATCCTACAAACCACCGTCCTATGCTGCCTAACTACACCTTCCCCTGCCACCACTTTACAGTCTCCAATCTCCTTTAGACTGGCCCTTCTACATAAGATGTGTGCATCTTCCTCCACTCTTGTATGTCACCATATGCTCCTCCCTCTTGTTAAAATACATATTCATCACAGCCATGTCCATCCTTTTCGCAAAATCCACTACCATCTGACCTTCTGCATTCCTTTGCTTAACACCATACCTACCCATCACTTTCTCATCCCCTCTGTTCCCTTCACCAACATGCCCATTGAAATCTGCTCTAGTCACCAGTCTCTCACCCTTGGGTGCAGTCATCACCACTTCATCCAACTCGCTCCAAAATTTTTCTTTCCCATCCATCGCACACCCAACTTGTGGAGCATATGCACTAACAACATTCATCATTAAACCATCAATTTCCAGCTTCATAAACATCACTCTATCCGACACTCTTTTCACCTCCAAAACACTCTTAGCATACTGTTCCTTCAGGATAATGTCTACGCCAATTCTCCTCCCATCCACACCATGATAAAACAATTTGAAACCGCCTCCGATACACCTAGCCTTGCTCCCCTTCCATCTGGTCTCTTGCACACACAATATACCAACCTTCCTTCGGTCCATCATATCAGCTAGCTTTCTCCCTATACCAGTCATGCTGCCAAAATTCAAAGTTCCGACCCTCACAATCACAGTCCTAGCCTTTACCTGCATTCGGGCATGCCTTCCCCCTATTCTCCTCCTTCGGCCAACAGTAGCCAAATTTCCGCCAGCACCACGTTGGTCAACAGTACTGGTGGCAGTCGTTGTTAACCCAGGCCACGACCCATCCGGTATGTATTTCTGTACTGTTGTCTGCATGTATGATTTGGAAACATTTTATGCTGGATGCCCTTCCTGACACAACCCTCTCCATTAATCCGGGCTTGGGACCGGCACAAAGAAATGCACTGGCTTGTGCATCCCCAGTGGCTGGGTTATCACAAAACTGCCATTATTATAGTTTATTATATTTTTCTTCACTCACTTAATATAAGTACTCCTCTTTTCCCCTGTCCATAATATTGTGCTGAATATCATCTTAAAATCCTTTCTTTATCAAATGATCACTTCTTTCTAGATGAGTTTCCTATAGCATTGCTATTTGTACTTTGCATTTCTTAATATAATTACTGTTTCCATTTTGTCTATACCTGTGAAACCATTCACATTCCAAGATAATATGGAAAGTGTTGCCTTTTTGATAAGATGTCATTATTCCCACCAGTCTTATCTAGGAATGTTTTTTTTTTTTTTTTTTTTTTTTTTTATTCCCTTCTCGGGTGTGAAAGGCAACTCGTATGCTTCCAGAAAGCATTAACTTTAGGCTTGAAGAAACCAATGTTTTGGCTTTTTTTGCCGAATTATTAGCTTGTTTCCGTGGAAGTGTAAGAGATAAAAATGTAGACCTCAGCTGCAGGCTTCTAAAGACAAGCTGCAACATTTATTAAGGGAAAACTTTTCATTATATTTAGTGTTCTCTTGCTACTTTGGTTCCAGTTAAAACTTATTAGATTAAGCCAATGGTCTTAATCCAGACATTCACCTATGCAAAAGTAAGAAGAAAATGTGTATGCTCGGTATATATTATTGTTTACTTTTGCACCTCATGCACCATCTCCACAACCCAATGTCACAACCCGTTAACTTAATCATGCATTTGTGTAGCCTTTTTATCTCTTGTTGCAATGCAATGCCTACATTTTGTAATAGTTAAGTAGGGGGGAGAGAGAGAAAAAAACAATGCATCTGTTTACTGTAGTATCATTCACATACAAAAATAACGAAAAAATGCTTTACTATAAAACATGCAATTTATATCATGAAAAGTTTCATAGAAGTATTGTTCAAAACAGAAAATATTTTACTTAGTTACATATTTCTTTCCTCTTCCCCTCCCCTCAGTATGTTTTCCAAAAAAAGGGAGCCAAGTGCCTTTCAGTTCCCAACAGGTTTAACAAAGTCACGTCCTGTCTTTTCACTTTTTGTTGCACAGTTGTATTTCCCAAATGTGATTGATGCTTTGTGGCATCACATTTATTCACTAATTTCCATGTTGTTGGTCCTCTTCCTGTTCATCTCCATCTCCAGGTTCTCCTTCATTTCCAAGGTGCTCCCGATTCTTCTAGTCAACCATGGTGGTTTTCTGTCTCCCACAAACATTTTTCTTAGGGACAGTGGAAAATGTTTCACTGGCAAAGTCTCTCTGTGTGCTTTATTATCAGAAGAATGAGAAGCAGAGTTCCATTCTTATTGATGGCTTAACTTTTTCTGACAAATTTTTATACTTCTTTCTTACCTTGTTCTGCATTAAAAAATGACTTTGATTCCCCAGGAAAAAAAATATTCTGATGGCAGCTGGATAGAGCAGCTTGAATCTCACAACTGCCTCTCGACATTCACTGATTGCTGGAAAAAATTTGTTTCACTTCTACCTGGTGTACAATAAATAATCATTTCCCACACCCTACTGTCTCCAACTTTTAATGTTTTGCTCTTTTGCCACAGTTTTGTCAGAATCAACTCTGTCTGCTGATAGGTTTGCATATTTACTAATGCTGGTCATGTATGCTTTCTCATGGCCAGATATGGAGCAATAGACATGGTATGGTCTTTGAATTAAGAGTTCCTGATGTGGAAGACTAGTCCAGTTGCTTATTTGTGCATTTATAAAATTAATACAGTCTGTTCCATCTAGTTTCTGTGGTACAGCAGAAAATCTCAGATTTTCCCTGTGCTGTCTTTTAAGTTCTGCCATTTTTTCAACTATTTTTTCTTAGTGTTATACTCAGCCAGCCTTTTCTTCATTTTGACTGATTTTTGCAGTTTTATTAGCTCGTCTGAATATCTGTTTGAAGCTTCTTGCATTTTTTAGACTTTTAAGCTGATATATTCCTTCAATGTTTATTTATTTTAATCAGCTCTGAACACATCTAACTTTTCCCCCTCCAAATTACTGAAAGTCATGTCTTGCACGAAAGCTGGAGCTTGAATTGCTTATTTGCTGAACAGCTGCAGGATTTTTCCCAGTGTTTTCTCTTCACCTTTTCTAGTTGATTTTTGTTCATGATGTCTTAGTTTCATCTTTGCTGGTATCCACAGTGTACTTACTAGCCAGTAACTAATTTACTAAAAGTGACAGAGTTCCTGGCCCTTGTCTTTCAGTTTCTTTTTTCACACTGGGAGAGCTGAAGTTAAGCTATTAATCAGTGTGCAGCCATCTTGGAAAGTCTTGATGAAACCTCTTTACAGATGAGTATTTAGTAGTTTCCCTGGAGGGTCCTGCTTCTTGCTTTTGGTGAAAATAAGTTTTAGTACTCATTGCTTTACCTGGGACTGACTTTTTCATTCCTATGGTCTTCGCCATTATGCTAGCCATGGAGGTAAAGCTCATTTTGCTGCACAGTGCCTGTCATTTGCCCCATTTGTCCATCTGCTTTGGTTCAGGATGTTAAGATCAGAATCCCTCTAATTACAAATGGGAAAGCTCAACCTGAACCCTGTCTGAGTTTGAAGCTGCCCACTGATATCCTGTGGCCTTGTCATCTGACATATTGAAACCTAAGGCCCCTTAAGCTGACGTGGCATCCAGATTGTGCAGTCTGTGCTACCTACCATTGTCAATTCCTTCTTTGACCTGAGTGACATCCTTGGAAGTTGACAAGACTGGCTCAGTAGTTCATAGATTTAATGAGCTCCAAGTAACTTTCCTTGGTAAAGGATCCTGAGGCAAGAACTTCATCTTGGTGAAGGAAAAGGGGACATCTCCCCTCCCAAGGAACTCTTAATCCCTGTGATTCTGATGGAGGAGGCCCATGTAAGGGACTATTTGCCACACCAATACTTGGATTCTGAAGGCACCTTGAACTTAGCTTTACTTCCTGTGAAACTTTTCTTTGTGGACACACAACGTAGAATGAAAAAATCCTTCAACTAAGAGTCAAGAGAGTTGCCCCAGACTCAGTGAAATTACAGAAGGCTTGTAAGTCTGCCACTACCCAGACACTTGACTGTACTTCCAGTTCATGTTGTCTTGGATGATATATTTGATGATATATCCTTGCAGCCTGATTCCCTACCCGTTTTCCAAAGAAGCCAGAACAGTTCTGCAGGATGCTGGATATACAAGCCTTTTACAGAATCTTATGAATGACCCAATTGTGGTGTGTCTGGAGTCCAGTAAAAGCAACAGTAGGTTTGCTTCCAAGAACCCCTTTCCAAATGACATGGAAGATAGAGTGCTAGACTGGTTTGGCAAAAAAACCTACACTTCTACCCTGACCATGAGAGCATTCAACCGCCACTTCTATATACATGGGTACATTGAGTCTGTACAGCAACAAGTGAAAAATAAGTTGTCAGGGATTCAGGGTAGGTGCCTCAATTGGGCCATCCAGGAATTGGTCAGTGTTGATATCCAGACACTAACTTAAATGTGACTGTGATGCGCTTGATAAGTCATGAGGGGCAGCAACAACTGGGTCTGTGACCTGGAGGCATGCCTGACTGGCTGGAAGCAGCCCATCTTTAAATCATGTTAATGCAGAATTCCTTAATGTGCCATTGGGCAAGGAGTTTCTCCCTTGCTTCCCTTCAGAGAAAGTGTTCCAGAAACCTGAGATGAAGGAACTCCAGAGCATAAAAGCTGGTAGCACAATGACTGAGACCCGATAACAGGAAAATTAACATGAGATCCTGCAGAAGTGTTAGACATTTCGGAAATTTTATGAAAAGTTGTATAAAGCAGAGAAATATGGAAATCAAGAAAGAGCACAAATGTAAATATTTTTGGAATGCTTACATATGTGAAGGTTAGAGGTGAATGCTGTTCAGCAATTAACAGTTAAGATGGAAGGAGCTGAAATAACAATGGTGATGTATAATCAGTGTGCAGGAAAGGCTCTAGAAGCAGATGGTGTTCCTGTCCGAAGTTAGGAAGGAAGAAAGTCCTCTTTCTCTGTTTGCTATATTTGTTATTTAGAGCCATTGGCAAAGAAAAATAAGGGACTCCGAAATTCAAGGATATAATTGTGTATTAATAAAAAAAAGTTGGTTTTATTTGTAGATACAGTTGTGTAACTGATAAATCCAGAAAAGGACATTTCACTGTTGTGGAATATTTTGAGACAGTTTTAAGTCTTTTCAGGATATACAATTAATGAAGATAAAACAAAGGCTATAGCCATAAATTGTGTACCCACACACGAACTGGTTCAGCACTATACATATTTGCAGGGATACAATAAGAAGTTTTTTGGACTATGGATTACAGATGCTTTTGTTATGGCAGCTAAGTATATGTGGGAAGAGGCTAACCAAAAGATAAAAAACTGAGAAACTGGAAGCTTTTATTTATGGATATGGATAGTAAGATACAAGCAGTGAAAAGTTTTTAGGCCCTTTAGTTTTATATACAGGTCAGGTATATATTCAACAACCAGAGGAGAAGTTGTAGACAGTAGTAAAGAGTTGAAGGACCTTATCTAGGAGTGGTAGAGGGGAATGTTAAGTGGGATAAGTTGATCCTTCCTATAGAACAAGATGATTTATGATTACCTAACTTGAAGGGATATTTTAGTTGCACAGTTAAGGGTCTTGTACTTAAAACAAGAAATAAGTTATAATCCAACCAGAAAATATTCTAAGAACTAAGCCAACACGAGAGTGGAGAGTAGAGATTTTTGTTGATAGAGATGACTGCAAGTAGGGGTACAGAGAACAGGCAAGAGGGGGCAGGAATTTACTGGAGGAAGATGGCAAAGGAACCATCTTTTGGGGAGGGAATGGATACAAGTAGCAGTTGGAATAGTTATTTGTGTTGTTTCCTTGAGCAAGTAATTTGATATTTGAGTGCAACTTGAATAGAATGAGAGTTCCACCTCCTTGTCTTGTTCCTGGATTTTGGTCAAAAAAGTAGTTATAACCAGGGAAAATCATGTAAAGAAGGATCGTTAGCCTTAACCTGTGATTCTGTAATAGAAACTAATTCAGGCTTATGTCAGGAAATGAAAGCATTAGTCTGGTCATTTTTGTTTCTTAACATTTTATGCATTGACTAGGATACGGGAGAGTATTACCATGAAGAAGCAGAAAGAGTAATACTGGTGAAAGTTTGAAGAGATATTTAGACAGGTGCAGGAGTAGATTATTAAATGGTGTGTGTGTGTGTGTGTGTGTGTGTGTGTGTGTGTGTGTACTGTATGTATATAGGCGGAGTAAATAACTCAAGTAGTTGGAGTCAAAAGTGTGTGGTAGGACATGGTAATGTAAGGAAGATAGAGAATATGTTTAGGCTGTTTAACTTTGAATGAGGATATAGCGTAGTAGTGTTAAACATAACTGGGTGAAGTAAGAGTGGGGAACACATGATTGAATGATATGGTAGATACTGTTTGGAGGATAGTAATGGGTGTTAGCAGGAAGTACAGAAGTAGGTATTTAGGAAAAAAGGTGGATTAATTTGTGTGGTAAAGACGAGAAAGATACATGGTGTTTGTTAAAGTTGGAAAGGAGATAGAGCTAGGTAGGAGGGATGTTAATAGTTGCTTGTGAGTGAGAGTGGAAACTGTAACGTGTGTCTTCCAAGGAGGTAGTGTTATGCTGGCAGAAGTTCTGCGAAGGGAAGAAATGTACAGAACTGACAAGTGGCTGACTAAATGGGTACAGTAAGGGAGTGAAGTGGGCCAGAAACAGAATTTGAGTCAATCAGCCTGCTCACCCTCCATGAATAAGAACATTCACTGGTAAGCTGATATGTAAGGCTAGCTTTATGTTCAAGAAAAAAAAAATAGCAAAGAGGAATATTTTTAAGAATTAAAAAAAAATAATATTAAGAATAAGTTAATTGATTAAATCAGAATGGCTGGAGTGCATAGCTGAGCTTATCTAGTAGGTATAAATTGATTTAAATCCAGAAGTTCTCCAAGCTGTTACAAAGTGCAAGGGAAAATAAATGAAGAATGTAAAATGTCAAGTAGAAGTTCATAGGTTGTTACTAGGCTAATGACCACTAGGACTTTTATAAGCCTAGTCATGCACCCCAACCCAGTTTGTCCCCTAGTACCTGTGGTGTATTTTAGGTGGGGATATGTTAGTAAGGAGGTAGCTAAGGGATTTGTGGTGGGCAAGGGATGTTAACTAGAGAGCATCTTACTTACTGACAGTCTCTGTCAAAGACATGGAAGGCAGGTCGGGGGTGAAGTTCAAATCCTTGGATATAATATTTCTAATGCTGTTTGATTTGTGAATATGTAAAAGATCCAGCAGGGCTGGATCTGAGGATGCCTTATAAGCCAGGCATAGATCATCTGTCACCAGCCTGTAGAATGCGTAATACAGAAATAGGGCCTTTAGGCGCTCCATATAGGACACAAAATCAAAACTTAAATTGCAGTTTTTTAAGCGTTAGCAAAGTCAGGCATTAGTAAACCGTTTAGAACTTCCAATTACATTTGAATCGATATAACAGAAAGGCTGCAGCAGCAATATCCTTGTGCAATTATTTAATTAATTATTGGAGCCTGGAAAATCCTGTACTTGCTCCATTCAAATGGATTATTAAAAGTAAAATGTTCCAGAGTTGGTTAGAATGTAATGGGTTTCCAGTACTGCAAGGGAAGCCTCAAATCAAAACAGGGTTTGGCCAGTTTGTAATACAGGTCAAATCAATAGTCACAGTTAGAAAAGTATAACAGTTAAAAAAAATAAAATAATAGCCATCATCTGAGAGAGTCAGTAAAAACTAGATGTCCTTCAATTTCACTGCTGCAGTCTTCAATACAACAGGAATCCCCTGCCAAGGGTGGCCTGATGTCCGACCATTATACCAAAACCTTTAGGTTAAGGTACACCATATGTCACACAATGCCCATCACATAGTGTAGGGCATAAAGGTGATGCCCAGACATACCATCCTCAGAACTTTTTTGCCGCCAGTCTGAACACCATCTCTTGATCATCGCTCTGAAAACCCATTCCATTGCTGGTTCACCAAGCCATTGCAGATAAGTGCCCGGTTGGGGGTTTATTTTACTTATTTTCCTTATATTATATTGTTGCTTCTAAGGTTTCATGTAATCCAAGAAGGGTAAATGTCAGTGTGGGAGATTGATTCTCCATAAAGACCATCACAAACAGTGTCTTTTTTGCCTTGGCGCATCACATGACACACGTCCTGCTCTATTTTCAGGCCTTTGTTCCTGACACCCTTCGTACTAGACTTTCTTCTTTGGTGCTTTATCATGAAAATCAGCATCCAATAAAAAGGTTCTGATGAAGTCCTGTGAAAGGACAAACACGCTGAACTCTTGTTTTATTTGGAATTAAATGGATTGTATATTACCCTTGAGTTGTGGACGCCATGGAGTTCTTTTTTGGTTACTGGTTATTTTTACTGCACAGGTTACACACCTTTTGGTTCTTTGAAAACCAGCATCTTAAGCTTTTTGCTAAGGATAAGATGGAGGGATCTTTCCTCTCCAAGGGACAGCCATCTGTAAAGAAGGGAGCCAAGAAGTCTAGGCTGGAATCTTTTGCTGTTCAGCTCCACTGGACGTCTCTCCTGAGGTGAGTGAATACCTGGAGGTTCGTCCGTCTTTATTGTTGGATTCCTTTGCAGTGACCAGGATGCAGGCTGGTGGGGATCACACTTTAAACACATCCGAGGAGGCATTACAGATGTCCGCTTCGAACGTTCAGGGGAAACCATGACTGATTATTTCCAAGGGGCCTAGGGAGGTTTCCCAAATCTTAGTCAGAGAAGTAGTCCCTACTACCATTATTGAATGCTATCTTGGTTCGGAGCCTTCTATATTCTGTAAGGCGACTGTCCCATTGAAAAAAAAAAACAGAATACTAAGCACATTTCTCCTGCCCCTAAGGATCTGCAGAGTGAATGGCAATCGTTCACTCAGGACTTGTTTAGTGCTTTTACGGCCTTAAAACCTCCTCAGTTCCCTCTTTAAAGACCCAGCAAACAAGATTTCTCTAACAAGGAGGCAGATTCGGATGAGGAATCCCTTGCTTACCCCTCACAGATTCCCTCTCCTTTGGATAATGGATCGGAAGAAGACGAATTTGGCAGTCTTGATACTCCCTTTAAAAAGATTTCTTTTGGGGACACTATCTCTAGGATGATGGAGTTCTTTAAGTGGGATTGTGCTTAGGTTTCTGAGATACAGAAATGTATTATGAGTTGCTGCAGATGGATTCACCAAGACCTTCTGCTGCTCCTCCTCCTGTTTTGGCTGCCTTGTTGGATGCATTTTCTAATGCTTCTAAGGCTCCAGACTCTCATCCTCTCTCCTGCCCCCAAGAAGCCTGATTGATTCAGTACATTGTCTGAGGACTGTAAATTCTTATACAAGTGTCCATCTGCCTATCCCTTAGTGATGTCTGTAGTTTTTGACAAGCCATCTCAGTTGCTTCCTTCTCTTAAGTTACTGCCCTCCGATAAAGATAGCAGAACCATGGAAAGGCTAGGTAAGAAGGTTTACACCTTGGCTACCTTGGTTTTTAGGGCTATTAATTATCAGACCCATATGCCCAGGTATGTGTTGGCTCTTCTGTCTCAGGCTTGTCAGGCTATATCTGATCTTCCAGACCCTGAGGGTGAAACTTCTGCTCTTTCCCTGTTGGGACTTCCTCCCAGGTGGCTCTTCGCTCCATCAGATGTAGTTATGATGCAGCAGATGCTTCCTCTTGAGCTGCTGCTTTTGGGTCGGTGATGAGGAGGCATTCTTGGCTTTGACTTCCCCATTTACCTGATGATGATAAGGCTAAGTTGATGGATGCCCAATTGGTTAATAAACACTTGTTTGGCAAGTCTGCTGCTGGTTTAAGTCCCTTTAGGATAAGGGCAAGGCTTTACAGGAATTTAAGCATGTGTTTCTTTCACCTGTGCCTTTCAAAGAAACTACCCCAGTAAGCCAGCCATTGTTCACATGCAATTATGCCCTCCTCCTAGGTTAAAAAGAATGGCAAGCGAGCCCCTCCTCCGAAGGCTGCTCAGACTTCTGTGGCTCAGAAGGCTCCTTTTCCTGATAAACCAGGTGCAGGCTGACTGTCCTGTTCCTCCCAGCCGCTTTCCTCTTTCTCTCTCTCTCTCTTCCTCTTTGGCTACAGATTACTCAGGGTTCCTGGGTTCTGTCCATTATCCGCCAGGGGTAAATTTGATGGTTTGGAAATCCCTTCCCCCTTTTTATAGGTATTCCTGAGCCCCCTCAGAAACAACTCTCCCCCTTTCCAGAGGTGCTTCAGGACCTTTCAACACGGGGTACTATTCAAGAGTTACCTGTGTCCCAAAGGAGGGGGGGTTACTTCACATGATTCTGGTAGCCAGAAAAGAGGATACTTGGAGACCAGTTCCAGACCCATTTCATCTAAACACTTTTCTGAGGGTGCCCTTCTTTCGAATGTTGCCCCTTCAGACCCTCCCTCTTTTTCTTCCTCTGGCTTATATGGTCTTTCTGGATAGCAAGGATGTTTATCTTCATATCCCGATTCATTCCCTTTTCAGGAAATGTTTGCATTCCTCTGTTGCTTCCTGGCATTTTCAGCTCTCTGCTTTGCCCTTTCGCCTTTCTGCTGCCCCAAGGTTATTCACCAAATGCTTCACTCCTATGATTGCTTTTTGCAGGCTTCAGGGGAGCCAAGTCTTTCCGTACTTAACCTCCTGTTTCAAGCATCCTCTCCAGGAATCCTGTTGCAAAGTCTTTGTTTTGCCATTTCTGTTATGTAAAACCTGGGATTCACAATCTTCAAAAAGTCTTTTCTGACTCCTCCTTCACAAGACAATGTTTTTCTGGGGTGCATGATGCAGACTGTGCCTATGCTGGTATCCTTGCCTCCTCACAAGATCTTAACTCTCATTACCTTTTTCAAACTCTTTTTCCTCTGGCTTTTGTGACAGCCAGGGAGTTTCTGAGATCTCTGGGATTCATTGCATCCACCATTCCTTTGCTTCATCTGTCCAAACTCCACATGAGAAAGTTTCAGTAGTTTCTGAAGTCAGTTTGCCTTCAACATGTGCATCCCCTAGAGTTTGTAGTTCCTCTTCTACCTTATCTCAAGAAGAAACTTCACTGGTGGATCCAGCTGTTTTCTCTAAATCCAGGGCTTCCTTTTCATCCTCCACTTCCTTTTCAGGAGCTGTTCACAGAAGCTTTAGATGTGGGATAGGGAGAGGTTTTTCACTCCCTAAAGGTGCAGGGTGTTTGGTCGTCTCATCAACAGAAAGAGCACATCAGTGTCAAAGAAGTGAGAACTCTTTTGCTGGCTCTTCAGGCTTTTCATCTTCTCATCAGGACATCTCAGGATGTTTACAGATAATACCACAGTGATGTGGTATGTAAACAAATGGGGGTACAAGATTTGATGTGCCAGTTGGCAGTCCTGCTGTGTGAACTTGCTATTTAGTATCAAGTGACTGTTCAGGCTGTTTACATTCTCTCAGGTCAAAATGTTGTGGCAGACACTGTGAGTAGGTCACTTAACTCAATCACAAGAATGGGTGCTTCTCAGAGATGTGTTTCTAGACATTGTCCACCAGTGGGGTAGTCCGTGAAGAGATATTTTTGCCTCCTCTCTGAACAGACAACTTCCTTTTTGTGCCAGAATCCCAGGTCCTCTGGTTTGGAAGGTGGGCACCCTATCTTTTTCATTCATTTTCCCACTTTTTTCTCTTCTCCATAATCTGCCAGTGAAAAGTGCTGCACACGTTGGATGTTCATAGACAACTCAGATTTTATTTGAGTAAGACAGACTATTAGGAAATCTGATCAGTTTTTGTTTCCTTTCATTAGGATTAGCTATGTTCAAGAAGACTACTACTTCCTACATTTCAAATGCCCTTTCTTTTTATTATTCCTTTCATGGTAAGAGCCTACCTTTCTTCCATTAAGACTCATTCTACTTGAGCTGTAGCTTCTTCTGCTGCTTTTTTCAAGAGTTTGGATGCTAACTCTATTCTTGAGGCAGCTACCTGGACTTCTATGCATACATTTACCAAACACAACAAGTTTGATGGAACTTCCAGAGCTAGAGCTGGTTTTGCTATGACCATCCTTCATGGCTTCCTAGAGAGCTCTGCTGGTTCTTCCTCCTCCCTCCCTACTTCCTGAGCTTTGGCACTCTCCTTATTGTAATGAATACTGACTGCAGCAGTAAAAAGGAAGGACACAGTAAATTTTACCACAACGGTAGATGTCATTCTCTTCAGTGTTGCAGTGTTCATTCCCTCCCTCCTCCCCTGGTCCATTTCTCTTCTGGATGTGCTGATTACCTCTCTTTTCCTTGGACTGGCATTCCTGCTGGGGCTCTCATATCTGCAGATGGTACATCTGGATGTCACATTTATACCCTATGCTATGTGAGGAGCATACCTTAAAGTAACCTAAATACTTTGGTATACTGGCCAAATGTCAGGCTGGCTTTGGCAGGGGATCCCTATTGCAAAGAATACTGCAACAATGAAGAGAAAACAATCTACTGTTATGGTAAGGTATTACACAACTATACTTTTAGACTTTTACAAAAAGGGACAAACAAGCTGAGAAAAAATGGCTGATAGCAGAGCACATTGAAAGTATATGAGAAAGTTTTCAGTTATTAAACGGGGCAGAAATTAAGTAGACTGGAGTGAACAGAGAGAGAGAGAGAGAAAATGAAAGACAGTGGAGTAAGGTAACTTTCTATACACAAAAAATAAAACTTCAGTTTTAAATAAAACTCCGTTATGTCACAACAGCTAGGAAAGAGGTTTGTCCAGAGCACAAGCAAAGGTTTATAAAAGCAGGTCATAATAGTTCCATTGGCAAATTAGCATATGTGTAATGTGTACATACATGTTACTAAAGAGGTTAAGGCAACATACATAGCAGTGCTGTAATGTAAAACGTAGTAAATGTACAGAATAAATAGGTTTGGTAAAATAACTTACATCATGCTCTGATCTTGGCAAGGAAAACTGTAAGTGAGCTCAAAATGATTAGGCAGTGAAACTGGTATTGTCATATACAATTAATGTAAAATAAACCATCATAAAGATAAAATAAGGGTGGGAAATAGGATTCAGGTGTGTATAGGGAAATGAAAAACAGGTGTATAAGTACTGCTTAGCTAATGTATAGGAACAGATAACACAAAACAAAAAGCCCAAGAATCAGGATGTTGAAAAGTGAAGATCAAAAGCACTACAGAAGTCAGTGAGTCAGTCAGCCTGCGTATACCCTTTGTGACGCCCCTGCACTGGCCCTGTAGTCAAGGAGCCTCAATCTTTCACCACTGGCAACAGTGAGGAACGTACACAATGGGATGATGAAAAGCACACACACAGTAAAGTGCAGTTTCACTTAAGAGCACACCAAGGTCATAGTCAGTCTGGGACTGGTTTCTCCCTCTTTCTCCAGATCCCCAATAAGACTCTCCAGTGGCACAGCTGTAGGGTTAAGATCTCAGCCAAGACCTCCAGCACCCTCTCTTTCCAACCAGTGCTTTGTGTCCCTGCTGAAGTAGCTGACACACACACACACACACACACACACACACACAATTTGAGATTTAATTTATATACGAACACACACGCACTCACACACACACACACACGCACACACCCACCTGGGGAAGGCTGGCACAGGTTTTCTAGCTATGCCCCCTTCTGCCCAGACTAAAAAGTAGTTTCCACTGCCACCAACCCCTACTTATCAGCTACTATAAGGCCCTTATAAAGGGTGTCCAATCCTACTGTGTAATGTTACTATTATCTAAATGGTAGGCTGACCAAGACTTGCAAGGCTATTTAGCAATGGCCTGTACAGTGTCACCAAATACATATGCAAGTATTCTAAGAGCTTATATATGTTTCTCAAATAGCAACAAAGATAGGTTTAAATATATTTAATAATAAGCAATAAAAGAACAATACAATACTCAATAAATCAACACAGTAACTTCAGAGTTCAAAATCACAGGAAATATTTTAAAATAACATTGCAGGACAGTCTTGAATACAGAAAATATCTAAACTAACCTTTACAATATTCCTATATATATGTAAAATAAATAATATGCCCTAAATCTTACTTACAGCAAGGCAAGTGCAGAAGGTGGTGATGAGTGGGATGTTCTTGCTAGGTCCAAGACAAAATACAAAATGCCCAGTCTCTCTCCGAGAGAGTTCTTAAATTAATGTCAAGTATTACTGCTGGGTTAGCTTGGATGACATCACTTTTTGTCACCTGACTTCAGTTCTCAGTCTAAAACAGAAACTAACAGAATTTAACATCTGTGTTGAAAATATACATCTCTCGGATGTTTGCTCAGATCTTGGAAGTCGTAAAACAATAAACCTAGTAATTACTTCTCTCCAAGACAATACAAAAAACATCTAACTCTCGACATTGTGTCTGCTGCACTGAAAGTGAGAGAGAACTTTTATAGCACAGTCGTAAATCAGTTTCGTTTCAAGTTATTTTCTTGAAGTTTTGCAAATTAACCCTTTTATGTTCTAGTTTCTACTGTTAAACATACATTTGTACAGATATGTAGTTTATATGCATTTTTGTTCTAAGTCAAAAGGGTATGCTGTGGTAGATTTTAGTTCTGTATAAATCATATAAATATTCACCAATGACATAGAATTATTTGTAAAATTCCAGATAGCTGGGCTGGCAGTATTTCTCTATATCACACCCTTAATGAGTTCTATGGCAACTTGTTCCAAAAATTTCCATTTGTAGCAATACCAGCATCCATCTGCTGCTGTCATGCAGCTGAAGCAGCCCAAACCATTTGTTATCACTGAGAATCCTGCAGTTTGCCAGTGTCCATTTGATTGATATTCACAGCATTGTCACTGAAAGGTCTCCAGCTTCTTGTAATCACTGAATAAGGGAGAAAAGTGAGAAGGTGTGTGTGTAGTGGGTTTTTTTTTGGTTAAACAAATAATGAGGAAACGTATCTGTGTGGAAGATCTGAGATTCCTTAAAATGTAGACGCCTAATAAAAATCCAAAATAATATGTGGCAGAAATACTCTCTTTAAAACATTCCAAAGTGTAAATCCACTAATGAAAGTAGGGAAGCACAAGCTGGTTCAAGGTGAATCATCTTCTTTATCAAAAAAAAAAAACAAAAACAAACACAAACAAGCAAACCAAATAGTAGTGGGGGAAAACCAGAATAAATTCACCATTCTCTCTATATACCTGTTTAAAAGCATGGAAGTGGTTTACTAGGGTAACTGGGTTGACATACTGGGATTGTGAGACTTTGAGGGACACCACAGAGACTGTTTTTGTTGTTTTTTTAAACACTTTCTCCCATTTTTTTCAAGTTTGTGCAATTTCAGAGTTAATGTGTTATGTATAGTGAGGGTGTCTGGAGGCTTGCTCCCCCATTAGGAAGTTGCAGGGAACTTGCTCTCCTGAAAAAAAATTGGCCTTGTAGTATTCCTGATTTCATTTCCGACGTCCCATTTTTTTTGATGTTTTGGAATCAAATAATTGTGTCAATTAAGACACACGTATTCATAGTAAACTAATTCTCATGGTCTCTGTTAACGTATCACACTGAGAGTGCTCTGGTTTAAGTATTGTGGGCAAAGATTAAGCACCAAAACCAAACACTGCCGTACTCTTTCACTGTCTTTACCATTGTGTTGTTTCCAGTATAGATTTAAGGTGGCCTCCAGCAGAGCATGTCTGCCTTTTCTGGTATGTTTTGTACTAGCTGTAAAGACTGGAACAACATATATACACTTTCTTTGTAAATGGGAATTGGGAATGAGTCCTCCCAATACAGCTTGGTTGCTTCCTCATTTATATGTAAACACGATTTCATAACTGTCACTGTATTACTTGAAAAACAAAGTACAGAGCAGCACATTGTCTTGAGCATAAGTTAGTTCTGAATCCATTCCATTGGGAAGTATTCATGAAGAGTTATGTATTTTATGGTGGAAATGTTGAAGTTACATCCATTGATTTGTATTTTATAACAGGGCTGGAGTAGGTTAGTGAGATTCATATAATTCCAGTCATGAATTTTAGTACAACCTTTTATGAAATACTTATTTTAATTAATCTTACCAACCCATGGTTGATAATTATATACTACCCCTAATGAGAATAGCTGGGATTATACCATAGATAATTTGAGGGGAACCATGCTTGGGCTAAAGCATTTAGGAGCGGATTATGTCCAATAGTAGTATTTTTTTTGTTTTCCATCTGTAGATCTAAGTTGCACTTGAAAATGGGCAGGGATGACCTTTGTTTTATATGGCAGAAGAGGTTTAGATCCCTAGACCATGTTAATTAAAACAATGGTTGAGTGGAAATCATACATAATGACTCCTCCTAGTTTCATCTCCAGTACTGAAGGTAGCAAACATCCAAATAAAGTTGTGTGTGTCATTGCCATTGTTGCCGTTTTCCTTTGCCCAGTTTTCACAAGTTAAAGTGGCTCCATCTGCTAAACTTGTATCGCTGTATGTAACATACCGTAATTCATGATGGTAAACTCAGTTCAGTGTGCATTGTTCAGACAAGTGAAGCATAACAGAATTTGAGAGACACAAGAAGCAGCTCCTTAATGCTTTGTCTCCCATGCATGGGACCCCTCAAATTATCCATGGTATAATTCCATCTGTTCTTATTCGGGTAATATATAATTATCGACCATGGGATGGGTAAGGCAAATCTGTAACCAAATGGGATAGGTTATTTCAAATGTGGAAAGGAAAACTGGCTAAGCTTAAAAATGGCCTGCAAGGGCAGATAGCGTAGGAATTACCTGTGAATCACTGAGAGTCCTTTGTACGAGTTTCAAGGTTTACAATTTTTGTACACATTTTAATTCTACCCACAACTTCTAACAAGGCATTTCCTAGATTATAATTGGGGGTGCAGCTCAAAATCTGTATGAAGTTTCAACACACACACACACCAGTGCCTCCATGTCAGTGGAAGTGTTAGCAGTAAGATACATGGCATATATCTGGTAATGCCCTTGTCCCAATATGGTTACATGAATGCATATTGTGGCCAGCATGGCAGTCCAGAACCTGGCCCAGTTAACGCTACCTCTGTTAGTGCAGTAGCCACAGTTGCAGTTGCCTTCAGCAATGTGTCACCTCAGGAGGCAAATACTCAGAGTTCTGTTTACAACTCTTTCAAGTGTTTTGAAGTGGAATTTCAGTCAAGGAGCAAGGCTTGGTTTGCTTTTTCAGTTCTGCAGAGCATGCTAACATTTTGCCCCACGTCCAACGTTAAGAACTTCTTTCACTGCTTTGTAATCCTCTATGTCTCTCTCTCTGTCTATGTATATGTATGCGTGTGTGTGTGTGTGTGTGTGTGTGTGTGTGTGTGTGTGTGTGTGTGTGTGTGTGTGTATATATATATATATATATATATATATAAAATTAAGTATAGCAGTAATGTTCATGTTTCACTCTTGCAGTCATCACATTTGGGTTATCCCTGCCAGTATAGCCCTCGGCTGGCCGGAAATACCAGAGACTAAGTATTTCTCTGTCGGTTGCTGTCGCTTCAGGACTGACGTTAGGTCGTCAGTAGTACAAAATAAGGCAGCTGACGCCATTACATCAGTCTTTCTTGCCATGGAGCCCGAAACAGAAGCAGTTTGCATGAGTGCCCGTCGGCTGAGTTTTCATCTACCGAATTGAAGTTGAAGTCTTCTAAAGCTAAGTACCCCATTGGGGATCCTTTTTTCTTGTACTAACGATGTCAGAAAAAGTTAATAATTCTCTCGCCTGTGGAAAGCAAATACCCCACTGAGACTTCCACTCTTACTGCAAAGCTAAGTACCCCATTGTGGATAATTTTTTCTTGCACTAACCAATGTCAGAAAAAGTTAATAATTCTCTCGCCTCTGGAAAGCAAATACCACACCCGAGACTTCCACTCTTACTGAGTCACTTGTTTAGGCCTAGACTACGATGTCCCCCGTTGTCATTTGTTTGCTTTGTTCAATGCCAGAACAACGTTGTTGGGCCCTTATTGTAGCCAGATATTTTTGATACAGTCTTCGAATTCCAATATGGCTTCGGTAAGCCATTTGACAGCAGATCTTTTGAAAAAATGTAAAGATAAAGGCAGAGACAGACCGCACAGGTCCAAACCTACTGACGACGCTACCGTTAAGCTAGTCGTTAGTTCTCCGGTACTCAGTGAGGCACTTTCGCAGCCCCTAATGCCCACTTCTGTTGATTCGCAGGCCGCTACCAAGACCATTTCGGAGTCCGGTATGCCGCAAAACTCTTTTTTGACTAAGGATCCTGCGGTCGTCTCTACCTTGGTTGGATATGGAGCCGCTGAGCAGGCACCGGCTTCCGAGGAAGTCCTTTGCACTACCAAATCTTGACACAAACAGACGACTTCTTTTGCGACTACCGTTCTTTCAAAAATGACGGAGTTTCTTAGGTCCAGGGTATGAACCACACCCAAGAAACCAGCGACCCACTCTCAGGCGCCTGCTACCTTGCCTCAGTCTCAATTGCTTAAAATGGCAGAAGACCTTATCATGCTGATCAGGGGAAGCCAAGCTACTCCCTCCAAAATGTCCCCTGTAGATGTTCTTCGTGTTTCACTGTTGCAGTCATCACACTTGGGTTATCTGCCTGCAGGTAGCCCTCAGTCGGCCCAAATACCAGAGTCTTGAGATTTCTGCGTCAAATGCTGTCACCTTTTCCATGACTTCAGAACGTCATGGGTGTAAAACATGCAGCCGACGCCATTACATCAGCATTTCTTGCCGCGCGGGAGCTCGAAGCAGAAGCAGTTCGCAAGTGCCAGTCGGCTGCTACCTGAAATTTTCGTTGTTCGAGTTTCAAACCTGAAGTCTTCTAAAGCTAAGTACCCCGTTGGGGATCCTTTTTCTTGCTTTAACCGATGTCAGAAAAAGTTAAGTTGTCTTGCCTGTGGAAATCAAATACCACATAGAGATTTTCATTCTTACTGCTTCACCTGTTTAGGCCCAGACCACGACATTCCTCTCTGTCGGATTTGTGCCCTGTTTAATGCCCAAACTATTTGTCATCATTCTATCTTTGTCGCTAAATTCTTTCTCTCTCATTCTGTATATGCTGAAATGGCTTTGATAAGCCATCCGACTACTGATCTTCCAAAAAAAACATAAGGATAAAGACAGAGAACAGACAGCATAGGCCGGTACTCAGTGAGGCGCCTTCGCAGCCTGCTTCTACAGATTCGCAGGCCTCTGCTGAGACCTATTCGGAGTCTGGTATGCCGCAAAATGCTTCTTCGACTATGGAACTTGCGGATGTCTCTACCTTGGATGGGTTTAGAGCCGCTGTGCAGGCGCCAGCTTCTGAGGGTGTATTCCGACCTTCCGATTTTCGTATTAACTGACATCTTCGTTTTTGACTAAAACTTCCGAGTTACTCAGGCCCAAGAGTTTGCAGTACGCCTAGAAAACTGATGCCAAAGCGCATGCTCAAGCCCTCATCCCACAGAAACAAATGCTTAGGATGGCTGAAGACCTTATAACTCTAATTAGGGGAAGCCAGCCTTCCCCCTCTATAAGACAAAACATTGATTTTCCTTCTGATTCTACAGACCATGAGTCTGATGTCTCTGATCCCTCTGATTACCTGGACATTCCCTTATCTACCTATGAGGATTCAAATGCAGAGGATTCCATTCCCTCTGCCTGCCCTCCAGAGGACTTTTCTTGTGGTGAAACCTTGCATAACTTAAGAGAGCATTTCCGCTGGCAATGCCAGGACTACCCACAGTCCAAAAAAAGACTCAGAGAATTTTTAGACTTGCCTCAGCACAGGCCTCTAGCTATACCCCCTCTCCTGGATATTGTAGATGATGTCTTCATGGAATCCAGTCTTACTCCTGATACTTTACCACCAGCTCCTAGAAAGCCTGACAGGTATTAGAGCACCTGACTCTCACAAATTTCTCTTTAAGAATCCCACTGTGGATCCAGGGACCTAAAGGTATTAAGGCTTCTACAGCCGAAAACCCTACCCCTTCTGACAGGGATTCTAGAGCTTTAGACAGATGGGTGTAAGAAGGTATATACCTCTGCACCTCTTGCCGTAAGGGCTTTAAATTGCCATCTTCACATGTTGAAGTACCAGCAGCATATTATGGAACTAATTAAACAGAAAATGTTGTTGCTTCCAGATTGTGCAGAGAATAAAAATTTACAGTAGTTAATGCATTCTGCAAACCAAGTTAGTAAACATATTTTGCAGTATGGTTTTGATGCCTTAGAAGCATCTTGCAGGGCTGCTCTCACTGGGTCTGTACTGAGAAGGCATGCTTGGCTGAAGCGACAAATCTTGCCAGACCATGTCAAAGCAAAATTACTAGATGCTACATTAAACCAGGAATGTTTGTTTAGCACAAAAGCAGAAGTAGTTCTTAAATAAATAAGGAAAAAGCTAAATCTATACAAAATGTTAAAGATTTCTTACAGGTACAGCCACCTAGATTCAGTAGGCATTGGCCTTCTAAAAACTGGTCCTTTCCAGTCCCTCCCATGCCTTCTTAGTCCAAACCCAGGGGCAACAGACCACCAAGACTACAGTCTTAGGGTATGCAGAGATCTAAACAATGGAGTGCTACCACCTCAAACCAGGAGTGGTAAGCCACCCCCTTAGGGAAAAGGTTCACAAGGACTTGTCTATCATCCTTCCCAGCCATGCCCAAGTACTTGCACCCCTAGGAGGAAAACTCACCCTGCATGCAAAAAAAATGGGATGTTCATTACCCAGGACCAATGGGTCCTAAGCATTGTATCCCAGGGATACAGATTCTACTTCCACTCACTGCCAACCCCAAGCGGGTTGCCAGACCTTCCTCCAACCCACTGAACAGAGGCTCAAAAAGCAAGTACTTTCTCTTCTCAGTGTCAGGGCTATTCATCCTGTTCCAGTAGAGCAAATAGGATAGGGTTTCTATTCCAGACTGTTCCTGGTGCCCAGAAAAAAGAGCTCATGGTGCCCTATCCTGGATCTGTCTATTCTCAACACCTCCCTGGTGGTCCCAAAATTCAAAATACTTGCACTACAACTGCTTCCTATGCTAGCCAAGGACTCCTGGCTAGTCACCCTAGACTTAAAAGAAGCGTATCTGCACATCCCCATAAGGGAATCCTGCAAGAAATATCTATGTTTCAGGGCAGGCTCTATGCACTGTCAGTTCTCTGCACTTCCCTTTGGCTTATCTACTGCGCCCAGGGTGTTAACAAAGTGCCTGGCTCCAGCCATTGCATACTGCAACCAGAGAAATATTCAAATTTACCCATACTTGGACGATTGCCTGATTCAGGCGGACAGTCAGGAATTGCTACCTCAACACCTGTCATTTGTAAAGAAACTTCTAACTTCTCTGGGGTGCACCATCACCGAAAAGAAATCACATCTAGTGCCCAACCAAAAGATTCTATTCTTGGGAGCAAGCTTGAGCACATCTTTCCAGATGACATTCTTCACTCCAGAAAAGCAGGTGCATTTGACAAACTACTTCTAACTAATGGCCACCAAGACCCAGCTATCTGCAAGAAAAATACTGCAAGCCCTAGGGTTCATGGCCTCATACATTCTACTAATTCCATATGCAAGACTGCATATGAGGAAACTTCAATGGTACTTAAAATGTCTCTGGTGTCAACACTCTCAGGACTTGGAAACACTGATTCCTGTCATCCCTTGAGTAAGGGCAGAGTTCCTTTATTGGGCAGAGGCTTGCAACCACAACAAGGGACTTCCTTTCACTCAACCCCTCGCCGACCAAACCCTGACAACAGGCACATCAGACTATGCATGGGGGGCTCACATTGCAGGCAAATGGAGCCCAGGACAAATTCATCTGCATATCAGTCAGAAAGAAATGTTAGCTGTACAGAATGCTCTGACAGCATTCAAATTCCTTCTCCTTCCAGGACAACTCTTGATAAAGACAGACAACACCACAGTTATGTGGTGCGTAAACAACCAGGGGGGAAACCATTCCTACCCACTCTGCAGGTTAGCCGTGCAACATAACCTTGAGCAAACAAGTGCACCTGCAAGCTCAATTCCTGCCAGACAAACAAAATACACTTGCAGACGACTTAAGCAGAAATCAACTGGACCCACACGAGTGGAAACTGGAACCCTACTCATTCAAACTTCTAAATAACAGGTGGGGGACACCAGAGGTGGACCTCTTTGCCTCCCCCCAAAACCATCAATTGAGCAACTTTTGCACCAGAAATCCCCACAGCCAAGCATGGCTAGTGGATGCCCTATCCTTTACATGGGAAAACCTCTCAATTTATGCCTTTCCCCCTTTGCCCCTCCTCTCAAAGTACTACTCAAGGTCAAGCAGGACAGACCAAGGACAAACCTTATTGCAACAGACTGGCCATGCCAGCACTAGTACCCACTCCTATGCAGTCTGACAGCAGTGCCACCCTGGCACCTACATCAGACCCCCTTCCTGCTGTCCCATAAGGAGGGACAGATTTTGCATCCTCAGCTGCAAACACTTATTCCTTAAAGGCTTATTCCTTCAGCTCACCACCAGCAACCCTCAGCAAATACGTACTGGATGTCATCCTTGAGGCCAGAAGACCTAGTACTAGGAAATCCTGTTCAGAAAAGTGGAAAAGAATACTGTTCTTGGAGCCAGGCTCTAGGAAAGGCCAGAGCCGTGCCCTTCTTACCTCTAATTCTAGATTACCTAGCAGAGCTGCTCCACAAAGGCCTTTCCTTCTCATCAATTAATATTCATGGCTCGGCCATCTCAGCTCATTACTGTACAGAGTCACCTCTCTTTTGTCACCCTCTGATCAACATGTTCGTGAGTGGAGCTAACAGTTTAAGTCCCCCAAGGAGAGTTCCCACCCCTGCCTGGGACGTTAACTTTCTACTAGAGAAGTTCACGCTTCCCTCTTTTCATCCTGCTGCTACAGCAGAGTTAAAATTATTTTCTTGGTAAACAGCCGTACGTCCATCATCACTTCAGCAAGAAG
Organism: Protopterus annectens; assembly: GCF_019279795.1. NCBI lineage: Eukaryota > Metazoa > Chordata > Ceratodontiformes > Protopteridae > Protopterus > Protopterus annectens. The sequence continues at coordinate 978,786,574 of NC_056728.1, read as the reverse complement.
AGTGTCTGAGCTACAGGCACTAATGGCTGCGGAACCCTTCATTATTTTCCAGGCTGATGAGATCTCCATCCGGACCAAGCCATCTTTTATGCCCAAGGTGGTATCCAGTGTGGCTTTAAACCAATTTGTCCGTTTACCAACATTTTCCCCTAATCCTCAGAATAAAGGGGAGAGGATCATGCACTCCTTGGACGTGCACAGACAGCTCAGGTTCTACCTTGGTAAGACTAAGCCTTTCAGAAAATCAGACCAGCTGCTAGTCAGCTATGCTACAGGGGCAGAGGGCAAGGCCATTTCAAAGTAAACATTTCAAAATGGATAGCACACTGCATCCATTTCTGCTACAAACACCATAGAAAACCTACCCCATAGTGGATCAGAACTCATTCCACTAAGGCTACCTCAGTTTCTACAGCATTTCTCAGGGGAGTCCCTACCAGGAACATCCTTGAAGCTGCAACCTGGAGTTCTGTACACACCTTCACCAAGCATTACCACTTACCTGCTTTTTCTAAATCCAGAGCTGGATTTGCTACAGCAGTCTTACAAGGCCTGCTAGCCAGCCCTAATACTTCTTGACTGCCTCCACCCTTCCTCAGCTTTGGGAATCAACCCAAGTGTCTGACTGCAACAGTGAAACACGAAGAACATAGTACAGTTGTGTACACTTACCGTAAATATAGATGTTGGAGTGTATTCACTGTTGCAGTCCTGGTTACTCTCCCTTCAGCCCTCTGACTTTTCTAGACTTTCTACCTATCCTTTTTTTTGGCCATATCTTATGGCTGTGGTATTTACTTTTTACTAGAGGTGTTCCACACCATGCAATTGCTTCGTATGTTGGGGGCTCCTGACATCTGGGGCAAGAAAAACTGATGTAATAGCATCAGCTGAATGTTTTATACCCCTGACATCATGGAAGAGGCGACAGCATCTGGCGCAGAAATCCCAAGACTCTGGTATTCGGGCCGACTGAGGGCTACCTGCAGGCAGATAACCCAAGTGTGATGACTGCAACAGTGAATACACTCAGACATCTACATTTATAGTAAGTGTACACAACTGTACTTTTTGTCTGAACAAGAGTCAGATGAATCTGATGCATCTGAATATGAAGACATGCAACCCCTCTCCACTTATGAGGATTCTGATGCAGAGGATTCCATTCCTTCAGCCTCTCCCCAAGAGGAATTTTCCTTTGTGGAAACCCTGCATACTTTAATGAGCATTTCCAGTGGGAGAGTCAGGACTACCCCCATTCTAAAAAGAGACTCAGGGAATTCCTAGATCGTCCACAACACAGACCCTTAGCCATTCTCCCTGTCCTGAATGTTGTGGAGGATGTTTTCCTCGAATCCAGCTCGACTCCTGACTCCCTTCCTCCAGCTCAGAGAAAGCCAGACAAGGTACTACAGAGTCCCTGACTCACAAATATCTTTTTAAAAATCCTACAGCTGACCTTGAGGTCATTTCTCAAGGTCCAAAAAGAATTAAAGCAACCTCTGCTAAGAATCCCACCCCCTCAGACAGGTATTCCCGAGCATTGGACATATGGGGTAAAAAAGTATACACCTCAGCTACTGTTGCTATCAGGGCACTAAATTGTCAGTTCCATGTGCTGAAATTTCAGCAACTTCCCTTGGAACTCCTTAAACAAAAATGTCTTCCTTTCCTGCTTGGGCAGAATCTAAAGATTTACAAGAATTAATGTATTCTGCAAGTCGAGTAACTAAACACACCTTGCACTGTGGTTTTTTTGCCCTAGAAGCTTCTTGCAGGGCAACTGTCACTGGATCTGTCATTAGAAGACATGCATGGCTTAAGGAACAGCCCCTGCCATACCATGTCAAATCTAAATAGTTGGATTCCCCCTTGCAAAAAGATAACTTTTTTGGAGCTAAGGCAGAAGAGGTCTTAAAAAAGGTGGAAGAAAAAGCAAAATCTGTGCAAACAGTTAAGGATTTTTTGCAGGTCCCTAGGTTCAGCAGGTATTGTCCCTCCAAACACTTGTCCTTTCCTGCTCCCAGTAAACCAGCCCAGCATAGGCCCCATGGAAACAGAACCCCCCCCCCCAGACAGCAGCCACAGGGAATGCAGAGATGTGAAGTTGTTCAATCTCACCGTTCATTCTTTACTGATGGGTTGGGAACCGATCCCTTGGCTCTGATACGGGCAATTGCAAAGCTCGAGGTCTTCAAATAGCTCAAGGCCAAGTCCCTATCCCATGATGCACCTGTGAATTACCTGAGATGTAGTTTGCCGCTGTAACAGATCAGAGGTTCTGATTTAGCTCGGGCCAGATAAGCAAATTTCTCATTAAAATTTTCTAAAAAACGTTTTTTGCTTGTTCGTATTATTAGATAGTTAGGATTGTTTATAAAGCGCTTATAGCTTTCCACTGTGTTTTCCCTTCCCATTTACTGTTTTTGATACAATTCTAGTTGGCCTCTTTTAGGTCTAGTTAGTAGTAGTTTTCTTCTTGGTGTGGTCTGTCTAGCCTTCGTTTTTTTAGTTAAGGCGTAGTACAGTAAACCTCAGACATTATAGATAAGGATATTTTTCCTTTTGTTAGCTTGCTATGTGTTATTCAGTGACCTTTGTCACATTTCTTAGGTAGTTTTAGTAGCTTACATTTATTGTGTGGTCTTCTAGCCTTCTGTATTTTGGAATAAGGCTTTGTTCTTTATTACTGTTAAATATTTACAGTAAACTCTTATATTAGATAAGGTTGTTTCTCAGCAGCTGTTTGTTTTTGTATAGTCTGCTTGTGTGAAATTGCATTTATATATTGTGTGTGTGTGATTTAGCCTGCTTTTATTAAGGATTGTGTGGTACTTTTGTTCTCTTGTGTGAAAAATTACTGTTACGTTTTTTTTTTTGTTTTGTTTTGTTTTGTTTTTTGTGGTAACAGTAAATTTTTTTTAACAGTGCTATGGCTGAACAAGATAAGCACCCTAAGTCTGGGTTCAAAAAATGGCCAAAGTGTGGCCAGAAAATGTCTGCTACAGACAGCCACGTTAACTGTGTTGTTTACTGTCTAGGGGCTCTGCATTTGCAAGACAGTTGTGCCATTTGTCGTTCCTTCTCCTCTAGGATCCTGCAGGAAAGGAAAACGAAATTTATCGATAGAGGCTTGCTGAAGCCTTCATTTCAGGAAGCTTTGAGTGACCAGGGTGGTTCCAGTAGGTCTTCAAAGTCTTCCAAGACATCGAACTCGAAAAAGGCAAAGAAGTCATCAAATTCGGCTCCACTGCCCTCGGAGCCGACATTTTTTTCCTTTCGGAGCCGGTCCCCAGTCTTGGAACCGGTCTCCAAAACGCTGAAGAGTCCTATTCTCCAGTCGGTACCACCTTTGGTACGATCTTCTCGATCATCTATCACCCTGTCTGATCTGGATGTGAATTGTGTGGTACAAGCTCTTGTCGGCACAGGCATTAGCAAAAATGTTATCGGCTTTGACCCATATAGCTTCAGAGATGAAGACCGTTGCACCGACACTTTCTATTCCTTCTCCAACCCATGCTGGTCCTTCAGAGCCGGAGGAGGCAGACCTGATATTAGTGGAACCCTTGGAGCCGACACCTGCTTCAGAGTCTTCTGCTCTGTCTACTCTGATGTGTCCTTGGTGCCTATCGAGGACTCTAGGAGCCAACACTCTCTGTTCGGGTCTGGGGAGGACAGTCGGACCGACTTTGCCTCTCAGGACCTCGGCTCGGATGACCTCGGTTCCTCGCACACTGTTCCATTGCCAGGGGTGTTGACGGTTTTCTCGGATCCATCTGCTCCCTCACAAAAAGAGAATGGGTGCTTTCGATACCATGAGGAGAGTCATGTCTCCTAGGACATCCTCAACCTCAGGTCTGCCCTCCTCCTCCCCAAAAGTGCCTGTGTCTGCTTCTGCATCACACATCCTCACTAAGCGTAGAGACCCAGAGCCTCAGGAAGCCCCAATGAGTGGCCCCTGCTTTTCCAAGACCTCACCAGAGGCCCCCCACTGAAGCGGTTCCCAGGAAGAGATTGTGCAAGAGGAAGCACCTAGACTCCCCACAGGAGTCTCTCGCATCGTATACTGTCTTAAATGAGTCAGAAGGGTCCCCACGGTCCCCCTCCTAGGATATTTCCTTCGCTGATATACTTGAGATCCTTAGGCAGAGGGGTGATTGGCAGTCCAAAAGCCCTACTGAGGATGAGTCAGTTCTCCTGAAGGCTTTCGGGTCTCAGCCCTCCACTGCTTGGGTGTCTCCACCCTTCGATGAACTGATGCAGCTGGTCTCACGAAGGGCATGGGAGTCTCCAGATACCATGGAGCATGTCCCTAGGAGGCCTAATAAATTTGTTTCTGCCCCACTTGACAAAACCTTCTAAACTAAAGGTGTTCCATTTGATGCCATGGTGGTGGTGGCGGCCACCAAGAAGGAAATGTCTGAGACTTCCTTGTCTATCCATCCTCCAAACAGAGACTCCAGGATTATGGATAGATATGGGGAAGGGCATGTTCTGTTCAGCGACGTTTCCTGTCCATTTGCTGAACTACTTAACCCATTTTACTAGGTCGCAAAGCGATCTCCTTAAGGAGTTGGGAGATACTCTTCAGGGTACAGTAGCTGCAGGAGCCTCCGACAAAGTTGCTGCCCAGCTTGCTACCCTAAATTCTATAGTCAACTCATCCATGTGTCTTATATCCTATGCAGCTGATAGAATAAGTAGGGCAGGTGGTACAGGAATTGCTCTTAGGAGACCTTCCTGGATGCATTTGTGTTCCTTCGCAAATCCCTTCAAGTCATCCTTTGTGAACACTCCCTTTGATGGCTCATCCCTTTTCGGGCCTAAAGTGAAGGAAACCTTAACCATGTTTGAACAGGATGGAAAGACTCTGTCGTTGGGGTCCATTTTTCCACCCGTATCCGACCCTATCCTAAAGGTCAAAGGGAAGGAAAAATGTGGTTCCGAAAATCCCAAGGAGCCTTTCAGGACACACGTGGTGAACCCCCCTCCAGGAGCAGAAGAGGGGGTAATAATGGAAGACACTGCCGTTGTGGCAGAGGGGGGTCCGAAACACCGGGGTGACAGAGATCACTTCTCTGGGAAGCCCTACCAGCGCTCCTGAGAGGAGGCCCGACTGTCCTGCTGTGGAGGCAGTCGGGGATCACTTGTCTTTGTACCCAGATGCCTGACTCAAAATAACAAAAGACAGCTTGGTACAAAGCATAGTTTCCAGGGGGTATTCGCCACCCCCCCCCCCCAATCGTAAGAAATATTCCGGATGTTCCACCCAGTTACAGGGAACAGGCAACTATATAGGTCCAAACATGGCTTGCAAAAAGAGTCATCCAACCAGTCCAGCAGACAAAACAGGATCCGGAACTTACTCCAGATTCTTTTTGGTTCCAAAGAAGACAGGGGACTGGAGACCCATATTGGACCTCAGCAGACTGAACCAATATGTAAAGAAAGAGAAGTTTCGGATGGTCATGCTTCAGTCTATACTTCCCTTCTTAGGAAAGACAATTGGATGTTCTCGATAGATCTCAAGGATGCGTACTACCACATAAAAATGGCCAGGCCATCCAGGGGTCACCTGCGCTTCTGCCTGGGAGCCAACCATTATCAGTTTTGAGCACTGCTTTTTGGTCTCACTACAGCCTCCAGTGTGTTCAAATGCATGGCAGTGGTCACGGCTCACCTGAGGCATCTAGGATTTTAGGTGTTTCCATTCCTAGATGATTGGCTCCTGACCACCACCACCAGGCATCAACTCATTCAGGCCATGGAGTCCACACTGCAATCATCTTGGCATTACAGTCAACTCAGAAAAATCTGCCTTGTAGCCATTGCAGAATATCATTTTTACGGGGCAGAGTTGGACACCACCACCACCACTGTAAGACTTCCAATGGAAATAATTCTTTTCATTTGTCAACATGTCAGCATCCTGATATCAAAAGACAGAGCACCATCATTGGAAGTTCTGAAAGTATTAGGCATGATGGCAGCAGCAATTCTAGCCATACCACTAGCTCGAATGCACATGCGGGTACTTCAATGGCTGTATTTCCCTCAATGGTCTTACGAAGAGCTACCCATGAGTCACACTATAATGATCAGAAATTTTGCAAGAAGGACCTTCAGTGGTGGTTGACCTCACTTCATGTCACAATAGGATGCCCGTTTGTGCTACCCCTTCCAGCAGCCACTGTGACCACGGACACTTCCCTGATAGGGTGGGGAGGGCATTTTCTGGGAAAGACTGCCCAAGGCATATGGGCCGACCAAGAGACACATCTACATATCAATGTCCTAGAGATGAGAGCAGTACTTTTGGCGTTAGAGTACTTTCAGGACTCTCTTCCTCTGGGTACGATTGCAATTCAGACAGACAACATGTTGGTGGTTTTGTATTTGAACAAACAAGGCGGAACCAGATCTTGCCTCCTTTGTCGAGAGGCTCTCAGAGTTTGGCAGTGGGCTGTTTCCACCCAGTGCTTTCTGTTGGCAACACACATCCCGAGGAGATCCAATGTGATAGCAAACTGAGAAGGGCAAGCTTGTTCCCCCACGAGTGGTCCCTCAAGAAAGAAATTGCGGACAGGATGTTCCGCAGGTGGGGCCAGACTTGCTGCGACCTTTTTGCCAGTCACATGAACATGAAATGCAAAGCTACTTTGCCCTGATTTCCCCTCTGGGAGAAGCTCCAAGGGACGCACTCGTACACGATTGGCCTCCGGGTCTCCCCTGTGCATTTCCACCAATCCCATTGATACCCAAGGTTCTACAGAAAGCAAATGCCCTGGGAAGGACTATCATTCTTATAGCCTCTCACTGGCCTTATCAGATTTGATTCTCCTTCCTTCGACTTCATCTTTTGGAGGATCCTTGGATTCTGGACCCAGATGTTCTTCATGTTTCACTGTTGCAGTCATTACATTTGGGTAATCTGCTGGCAGGATGTCCTCAGTCGGCCTGAATAACAAAGTCTTCGGTCCTGCGTCGGTTGCTGTCCCTTCTTCCATGACATCAGGGGTATAAAACATGCAGCCGACGCCATTTTCATCAGTCTTTCTTGCTGCGCGGTACCCGAAGCAGAAGCAGTTCGCAAGTGCCGGTCGGCCGACTCCTGAAATTTTCGTTTTCGAGTTTCAGAACTGAAGTCTTCAACCTAAAGCTAAGTACCCCATTGGGGAAACTTTTTCTTGCTCCTTACTGATGTCAGTAAAAGTTAATAATTGTATTACTTGTAGGAAGCAAGTACCTCATAAGGATTTTCATTTGTACTGTATTCCTTGCCTAGGCCCTGACCACACCATGCCTTGCGGGTGGTTTTGTGCTAAATTTAACCAATGCACTATTAATCGTCTGTATATTTTTGCATCTAAATATTTTAGTTCAAGATTTAACTATCCAGAAATGTCGTCGATTAGCAATCTGAGTACCAGAATTCACAAAAAAAAATGCAAAGAAAAAGACAGAGAGAGACCATCGAGGTCCAAAACCGACAACGAAGCTTCTCATAAGCCAGTCGCCGGTACTCATTGAGGTGCTTTCACAGCCCCTGATACCCGCTACTTTTGATTCGCAGGCCTCTACCGAGACCCATTCGGAGTCCAGTATGCCGCGAGCCACTTCAAGTATTGAACCCGCGGATGTCTCTCCCTTAGATGGGTCCGGAGCCACTGAGCAGGCACCGGCTTCTGAGGGTGTTTTTAGGCCTTAAGATTTGTATATTAAACCGACGCCATCCTCAAAAACAAGGCCAAAACCAACCTCTATGTCTAAAAAGACGACGCATGGGCCATGTGCTGAGGTCCCTATACCTAAAAAACAAATGATCAAAATGGCTGAGGATTTAATTACCTTGATCTGGGGTTCCCATCCCCCTCCAGCTAAGAGGCCTAGGCAAGGCACTGATTATTAATCTTCAGATCAGGTTTCCATATCTTCTGATTCCTCTTCTGATCAGGAATTATCTATTCCACCTTATGAGGACTCTGATGCAGAAGAATCCATCCCTTCTGCTTCTCCTCCTGAAGATTTTTCTTTTGGAGAAACTTTGCATACCTTAAGGGAACATTTTCATTGGGAGAGTCAGGATTTTTCAGAATACAAAAAGAGGCTTAGGGATTTCCTTCTTTCTCAGCATAGGCCTTTGGCTATACCTCCTGTTTTAGACATTGTTGTGATGATGTTTTCTCAGAATCCAGCATGGCTCCTGATTCCCTGCCTCCGGCTCCTAGTAAGCCAGACAGATATTACAGGGTTCCTGACTCCCACAAATTTCTTTTTAAAAACCCTACTGCTGACCCTGAAACAATTTATCAGGGTACCAAGGGTGGTAAGGCTTCTACTGCTAAAAATCCTATCCCTTCTGATAGAGACTCCAGGGCGTTTGATAGATGGAGTAAGAAGGTTTACACGTCTGCAACCCTGGCAATCAGGGCTTTAAACTGTCCGATGTCCTTCATGGATGCATCTGCAGTCATAACAAATGGGTTGTCCTGTCGTCAGGCAGCCCTTCGGTCGGCCGGATTCCAAAGTCTGGGTCCGGCTTCGGCTGATGTCGCACTTCACCCGACGTCATCTCTGCTGGTCTTCGGGTATTTCGGGTATAAAGGCATCAGCCGACGCCATTTTCCTCAGTGTTTCTTGCCGCGTGGCGCCCGAAGCAGAAGCTGTTCGCAAGTGCCGGTCGGTCAGATCCAGAGATTACTACTACCGAATACTACTTCGAAGACTTCTAAAAAGCTAAGTACCCCGTTGGGGACTCTTTCTTGCCTCAGCCGATGTCAGACAACGTCAATAACTGTTTAACCTGTGGGAAACAAATACCTCATAAAGATTTCCACTCTTATTGTCTGCCTTGCTTAGGCCCAGACCACGACGTAGCAGCCTGTTCGGCCTGCGCTTCCTTCAACCGACGAACGCTAAGGCGTCGGTCGGAGTTTGCTGAACAGTTTTTCGGCTCAGACTTTGCTTACATTATGCCGTCGGATCCTCCGACTACCCAAATTGTTAAAAAAACGCAAGGAAAAAGACCGACACTCGCGGTCCGCGGTTTCGGCCGAAACCACGGTTAAGCAAGCCGCGAGTGTCTCGGTTTCGGCCGAAACCGAGAAATCTGGTCAATCTTCAGCCGAACCCATGGCTACTACTGAGGCTCCTGCTACCTTACCTGAATCGGCCTCAGAAATTTTGCCTACAATTGTGGTTTCTAGTGAGTTATCAGACACCATCCCTTGGGATGTTTCTACCCCAGCACGTGGTGCTGCTAGACCCCCTGCAGCCATGTCTATCAAGGCCTTTGCCAGGGCTAAAGCAGCCAAATCTGCTAAGTCAGTGCCTGTTAAACCTCCCTCACACAGGCCCACCTCTAGTTCACAAATGCTTACTCTGGCAGAAGATTTAATATCCTTAATTAGGGGATCCCAATCTCACCCAGACAGGGCCTCTCAGCCGCCAGAAAAGAGACCTAGGACAGAGCCCCGAGCCAGTGTCCTCTGATGATTCTGCGGATGACTCCGACATTACAGAACAGCTAGAGGATCCTTTTTCTACTTATGAAGACTCCGATGCTGAAGAATCCATTCCAGCTGCCTCTCCACCAGAGGAATTTTCCTTTGGGGAAACCTTACATGCCATGAGAGAACAATTTCAATGGCAGGGACAAGATTTCTCAGATTCAAGAAAAAGGCTTAGGACTTTTCTGCATTTACCACAACATAGGCCCTTAGCTATACCTCCTGTTTTGCCTGTTGTGGATGATGCATTTAATGATGTCTGCACTGCTCCTGATTCTTTACCTCCAGCCCCTGCCAAACCTGATAGATTTTACAGGGTTCCAGACACTCATCACCACCTATACAAGGCCCCACTGGCAGACCCCGAAACTATTTCCCAGGGGCCTAAGGCAGTAGCCTCGACCACAACAAAAAACCCTATTCCTTCAGAAAGGGAATCCAGGTCCTTGGACAGATGGGGGAAAAAGTTTACACCTCTGCTACTCTCTCAGCTAGAGCTTTAAACTGTCAGTTTCACATGATCCAATACCAAGAGTTTATGCTTGATCAGTTAACTAAAAAAGTATCCTCTGATGAATCTATAGATAAGAAATATGTATTAGAAATGGTGAATAACATACAGCAGGTTAGTAACCATTCCTTAAAATGTGGCTATGATGCACTGGAGGCTTCATTTAGATCAGCCATGACTGGCACAGTGATAAGAAGACATGCATGGTTGAAAGAGCAGGTCTTACGGATCATGTTAAAGCTAAGCTATTAGATGCTCCTATGGATAAGGCCAGTTTATTTGGTACACCTGCCCAGCAGGTAATGAAGAAAATGGAAGAAAAGGCAAAATCTGTACAAACAGTTAAAGATTTCTTACAGGTTCAGCCCCCAAGGTTTAGCAGGAACTGGCCTGCCAAAAATTGGTCCTTTCCTGACTCCACAAGATCCCAAAGGGGCAGGAATAGACGCTCCAGAGGCAGAAATCAATCCAGAGGAGGTGCCTACAGAGGACGACAGTGGCAAGGTAATAACAGAGGCACAGACACAACCACTACCACTGCAACAGGACAATCACAGTGACTTGGCTCAAACTCCGCCTACCAGGGAGCAAATTGCAGCACCATTAGGCGGAAAATTAGCCTTATTTTCGAAAAATTGGCACTATATCACAAAAGACAAGTGGATTTTGCAAACCATAGACCAAGGCTACCGGTTCCACTTCCACACCTTACCAGTAAAAAGAGGAATGCCAAACCTGCCTCCAAATCAAAAAATAGAAGCTCTACAGCAGATAACGGAATTAACAAAGATGAGAGCTGTGGAAAGAGTACCAATAACAGAAAAGGGCAAAGGATTCTATTCCAGACTCTTCCTAGTACCAAGAAAAGAAAAAAGTTGGAGACCTATTCTCGACCTGTCCATCTTAAATACATATATCATTGTCCCAAAATTCAAAATGCTGACCCTACAGCAACTTCTTCCCATGCTGGGCAAGGAGTGTTGGCTGGTAACTCTAGATCTCAAGGAGGCATACCTGCACGTCCCCATTCGACCAAATTGCAGAAGATACCTCAGATTTCTTGCAGGATCAGAGCATTATCAATTCTCAGCATTGCCCTTTGGCTTATCTACTGCGCCCAGAGTATTCATGAAATGCCTGGCATCAGTAATCGCTCACTGCAGACTACAGGGAATCCAAATTTATCCATACCTGGACGACTGCCTGCTACAAGCGGACAACAAAAGCAAGCTGACAACAGATTTACAAAGGGTCATTTACTTGCTACAAGCCCTGGGATACACAGTCAATTTACAAAAGTCAAGGCTGATACCATCCCAAACAAGAACATTCTTGGGCTGAATTGGACACAGTAAAACAAATGGCATTCCTAACTGCAGAAAAACAAAAAGAACTCCCTCTTTACTTCTTGGCATTAACAAAACAGAACAAACTAACAGCAAGAAAAGTTCTGCAGGCCTTGGGCTTCATGGCATCATGCATAATCTTGGTCCCACATGCCAGACTGCATATGAGAAAACTACAGTGGTACCTAAAGAATTTATGGTCTCAGCACAGGCACAGCCTAGAAGCAGAAATACCACTAATCCCATGCCTAAAACAGGAGTTCCTATGGTGGGCTCAAGCATGCCAGTCAAACCCAGGCCTACCCTTCCACAACTTTCAACAAGCCAAACCATCACAACAGACGCCTCAGACCTAGGATGGGGGGCGCACATGCTGGACAAATGCGTGCAAGGATTGTGGACTCAGGACCAGCTGCACCTGCACATAAACCAAAAGAAATGCTGGCAGTAAAACTGGCAATCCAAAATTCAGACCATTCCTCAAAGAAGGCCATTTGATGATAAGGACAGACAACACCACAGTCATGTGGTACATCAACAAACAGGGAGGCACTCATTCATACCCCTATGCAGAATGACTTTGGACCTTTGGAATCTGGCACTCAGCTACAACATCCAGTTACAGGCAATATTTGTACCGGAAAAGAGAACACCCTAGCAGACATGTTAAGCAGAACCACCTCGGATGCTCACGAATAGATGCTACACCGACATCTTCAAGACCATCACAAAGAAATGGGGAATGCCACAAATAGATCTATTCGCTTCCCCTCTCAATCACCAGCTCAAAAAATTCTGCACAAGGACATTCCACCCACTTGCATGGAAGGTGGATTCCCTCTCCTTCAGCTGGAAAGGTCTGACAGCATATGCATTTCCACCTCTTCCCTTGATACACAAGGTACTACTGAAAATCAAAGAGGAACGTCCAAGGATAATCCTGATAGCTCCGAACTGGCCAAGGCAACACTGGTACCCATTGCTGAGGAGCATGTCTCAGAGAAAATGTGGTCAATACCCCTGATGCCTTTGATGTTAACTCAGAACAACTACAGCATCATGCATCCAAACCTAAAAACTTTGCAACTGACTGCCTGGAACATCACATAGCAGCAACTAATCCAGATCTTTCCCAAAGGGTTAAAGACATTATCCTTGAAGCCCGCAGACCTTCAACAAGAAGGAACTATGCAGGAAAATGGAAAAGGTTTGTCATTTGGAGTGCTGAAAGAGGAAAAGATGTGTCGAATATAGACATTGCTAACATTCTGGAGTATTTGGCAGAGCTTCTACATACAGGCCTGTCCTATTCCTCCATCAAGATACATGCATCAGCTATTTCAGCAGAATACAGCTTTGATCCACCAGTCTTTTCACATCCTCTACTCAGGCAGTTCCTCAGAGGGATCAAGAATGTAAAACCTCCTAGGAAACCACCATTACCAGCATGGGACTTGAACTTTGTGCTAGAAAAGTTGACACTCCCTCGCTTGAACCAGCAGCAACAGCAGATCTACAGCACCTGTCATGGAAAACTGCTTTCCTACTGGCAATTACCTCAGCAAGGAGGGTTTCTGAACTACAGGCCTTAATGGCAGTACAACCCTTCCTAATCTTCCATCAAGATAGGGTGTCCATGAGAACTAATCCTACATTTATGCCTAAGGTGGTATCCAGAGTGTCTTTAAACCAGGCAATCCACCTACCGACCTTCTTCCCCAATCCACAAAACAGAGGGGAAAGAATGCTGCATACCTTGGATGTACATAGACAGCTACGCTACTACCTGGACAGAACCAAAAGTAACAGAAAAACTGACCAGCTTTTTGTAGCCTATGCAACAGGAAGAGAAGGAAAAGCAATTTCCAAACAGACAATCTCCAAATGGATTGGAAATTGCATAAGATTCTGTTACTCCTACCATGGAAAACCAATTCCACAGAACATAAGGCCTCATTCTACAAGGGCTACAGCCACTACCACAGCTTTCTTACGAGGAGTGGCAACCAAGGACATTATTGAGGCGGCTACTTGGACCTCCGTGCATACATTTGCCAAGCATTATAATTTACCTCTGTATTCTAGATCCCGAGCAGGGTTTGCCACTGCTGTACTGCAAGGGATCCTAACCACACCATAATTTTTTCTCCCTCCTCCCCTAGTTGGCTATGGTATTCTACCCATTTGTTATGACTGCAGATGCATCCATGAAGGACATAGTACAGTTTTGTACCTACCATAAATGTAGATGTCCGAACTGGATAGCATCTGCAGTCAGGATTACCCTCCCTCCTTCCCCTCTGTGGTACTCCTAGGGTATTTACCCTCCAAATAGCTAGCTGGGGGGGGGGGAGTCTCTTATGGTGTATTTGTTTGTATATATGTACATACATGCTTATTTTTTTGTGTTTGCCTTCTATTTTTTTGGAAACATTGGCATTTATCCAAAACTTAGCCTTCCAAGAGGGCAACTGGCATCTGGGGCAAGAAACACTGAGGAAAATGGCGTCGGCTGATGCCTTTATACCCGAAGACCAGCAGAGATGACGTCGGGTGAAGTGCGACATCAGCCGAAGCCGGACCCAGACTTTGGAATCCGGCCGACCGAAGGGCTGCCTGACGACAGGACAACCCATTTGTTATGACTGCAGATGCTATCCAGTTCGGACATCTACATTTATGGTAGGTACAAAACTGTACTTTTCATATGCTTAAATATCAGTAGCATGTCATGGGCTTACTTAAACAGAAAATGATGTTGATTTCTGATTGTGTGGAAAATAAAGAGTTACAGGATTTATTGCATTCAGCTGAACAAGTTGGAAAGCATACTTTGCAATGTGGTTTTGATTCCTTGGAGGCCTCTTGCAGGGCCGCTGTAACTGGATCTGTGATAAGAAGGCATGCTTAGCTCATGTTAAAGCAAATTTGTTGGATGCTCCTTTAACACAGGACAGTCTATTTGGTAATAAGGCAGAAGAAGTTTTGAAAAAGATGGAAGACAAAGTTAAATCTATGCAAACTGTAAAATATTTCCTACAAGTGCAGCCACCCAGGTTCAGTAGGCACTGGCCTGCTAAGAATTGGTCCTTTCCAGTACCCACCAGAGTCGCTTAGGTCAAACCCAGACACTTCAAAGGCTCCAGGTTTCAGTCGCAAAGAACTTACAGAACAAAACAATGGGGTGCCTCCACCTCCAAATCTGGAAGTAGCAAGGCACTCCCCTATGGTAAACAGTCTCAATGACTTTCCTCTGCCATTTCCAAGCACTTATCTTTTGGCAGCCCCTTTGGGGGGAAAACTAGCACTTCATGCACAAAACTGGCATCTAATTACCCTGGACAAGTGGGTTTTAAATATAGTATCCCAGGGATACAGATTTCATTTTCACACGTTGCCAATTCCAAGTGGATGGCCGGATCTGCCTCCAAATCAGTGGGCAGAGGCCCAGAAACAAGTTATATCCCTCATGGATAAGGGGGCTATTCAACCAGTACCAGAAAAGGAAAAAGGATAAGGTTTTTATGCAAGACTTTTCTTGGTACTCAGAAAAGACAAATCATGACGTCCAATTCTGGACTTATCCATTCTAAATACTTTCCTGGACATCCCAAAATTCAAGATGCTGCCTCTGCAACAGTTACTGCCTATGCTAGTCAAGGATGCCTGGTTGGTAACTCTAGACAAAAGAGGCTTACCTGCATATCCCAATCAGGGAATCTTGCAGAAGATACCTCCGCTTTAAAGCAGGCTATTTGCATTACCAGTTCTCTGCACTGCCCTTTGGCTCATCTAGTGCGCCCAGGGTCTTCACAAAGTGCCTGGCACCAGTAATTGCATTTTGCAGACAAACATTCAAATTTATCCTTATCTGGACGATTGTCTAATTCAGGCAGAAAACAAGGACACACTTCTACAGCATCTGACGTTTGTAAAAAGGCTTCTAACTTGCCTAGGGTACACCATAAACGAAAATAAATCACAACTGGTACCCTCTCAAAAAATTACATTCCTGGGTGCAAGCTTGAATACAGCTGCCCAGATGGCTTACCTTACGCCAGACAAACAAATCCATTTGATGACTTACTTCAAACAAGTGGCCACAAAAACCCAGTTATCTGCAAGACAAATTCTGCAGGCCTTGGGGTTCATGGCTTCCTGCATTCTTCTAATTTCATATGCAAGACTGCATATGAGGAAACTTCAGTGGTACCTAAAAAGCTTATGGAGTCAACATTGTCACAGCCTGGAAACAATGATTCCTATCATTCCTTGCCTGCAGCAAGAGTTCTTATGGTGGGCAGAGGCCTGTCACCAAAACAAGGGATTGTTATTCATTCCACCCCCTGCCCCCCAAACTCTGACTACAGACGCATCAGACTATGCTTGGGGGGCACATCTGGCAGTGAGATGCATTCAGGGTGAATGGAGCCCAAATCAAATGCACCTGCATATCAACCAGAAGGAGATTCTAGCTGTACAGAATGCTCTGACATCTTTCAAGGACTTTCTTCATCCAAGGCAACTACTGATAAAGACGGACAATACCACAGTCATGTGGTACATAAACAAGCAGGGGGGTACCCATTCCTACCCCCTTTGCAGACCACCATGGCCTTGTGGAACACAGCCTTGTCTTACCAAATACATCTACAAGCTCAATTCCTGCCAGGAAAGCAAAATACTCTGGCAGACGAACTAAGCAGAAATTTTATGGACCCACACAAATGGAAACTGGGTCCGCAAATCTTCAGCATGTTGACACACAAATGGGGGAGCCCAGACATAGATCTTTTTGCCTTACCCCAAAACTACCAGTTGGACAAATTCTGCACAAGAATCCATCACAAAAAAGCTTGGAAAGTGGATGCTTTATCCTTCAGCTGGAAAAACCTATCAGTCTATGCTTTTCCCCCTCTACCTCTGCTCTCCAAGGTCTTACTAAAAGTCAGACAGGAAAAACCAAAAATGATTCTGATTGCTCCAGACTGGCCTCGCCAACACTGGTACCTGCTCCTACGCAATATGTCACACCTTCCTCCGTGGTACCTGCCTCAGACACCTTATCTACTGTCTCAGCAGAACTTTCAAATTCTACCCACTCAGCTCCAAACTCTGAATCTTGCAGCATGGCTAATCAACTAATTTCACCAGTTACATCTCTCAGCTAACCTGTGATGGATGTCATTTTGGAGGCTAGAAGGCCTAGCACTAGAAAATTTTATGCTGATAAATGGAAAAGGTTCTGTGCCTGGAATCAGGCACAAGGAATAAGCACATAAATGCCCAATATTCCTCAAATTCTGCAATATGTAACTGAGATGCTTCACAAGGGCCTCTCTTTCTCTTCCATAAAAATTCACGCCTCTGCCATTTCATCTCACTACAACACAGAGCCTCCCCTCTTTTCTCATCCCTTGCCAAAGCAGTATCTCAGAGGGGCCAAAAATTTAAGACCTCCCAGGAGAGCACCAACTCCTGCATGGGACCTCAATTTTGTGTTGGAAAAACTCACCCTGCCTCCTTTTGAGCCAGCTGCTGCTGCAGGCATAAAATTTCTCTCTTGGAAGACAGCTTTTCTTTTAGCAGTCACTTCAGCTAGAAGGATCTCAGAACTACAGGCTGTCATGGCAGTGGAGCCTTTTATGATTTTGTACCCGGACAGGGTAGCGCTCAGGACCAATCCATCCTTTATGCCTAAAGTGGCATCCAGTGTGGCTCTTAATCAGACCATTCATCTGCCAACTTTTTTCCCAAATCCACAGAACAAGGGAGAGCAGATTCTACATTCATTGGATGTACATAGACAACTAAGATTCTACTTGAACAGGACAAAATCTCTAAGAAAATCTGAACAACTACTGGTGGCATTTGCTGCAGGGGCTGAGGGAAAGGCTATCTCAAAGCAGACAGTTTCAAAATGGATAAGCCATTGTATTCGTTTATGCTACATGCATCATGGTAAACCTGTCCCCAAGGGGATCAGATCCCATTCCACCAGGGCTGCATCTACTTCTGCAGCCTTTCTCAGAGGGGTTCCTACCAGAGACATTGTAGAAGCTGCTACCTGGAGCTCCGTTCATACATTCACCAAGCATTACCATTTACCTCTCTTCTCTAAATCCACAGCAGGCTTTGCCACTGCTGTCCTGCAGGGCCTTATAGCTGCTCCTAATGCTGTATAATTCCATCCTCCCATCCATAGCTTTGGGGTTCTACCCAAATGTAATGTCTTTAGCATTGAAACATGAAGAGCATAGTACAGTTGTGTGCACTTACCATAAATGTAGATGTTTGAGTGTATTCACTGCTGCAGTCCTGGTTACCCACCCGCCAAGCCCCCTATTTTTTCTCTTTTTATACCTATTCTTTCTGTTACTATGTTCAAAAGCCTTTTTGTTATATTTGCTTTTATTTGGAAGTATTTTTTTACCTGACATCTGGGGCAAGAAAATCTGATGAAAATGGCATTGGCTGCATGTTTTATACCTCTGATGTCATGGAAGAAGGGACAGCAACCGACGCAGGACCTAAGACTTTGTTATTCAGGTGGACTGCCAGCAGATTACCCAAATGTAATGACTGCAACAGTGAATACACTCGAACATCTACATTTCTGGTAAGTGTACACAGCTGTACTTTCCAGACCTTCTAAGATATCCGTTGGACAACCTTCACCCTTCCATGCAGTCCCTGAAGCTGACAGCTTAGCTGCTCCAGTTCCCATCATAGCCAGGTTATATAACCTTTCCAATGAGATGAAACAGATCCTTTTGTCCTCTCATAAATCTTCTACCAGAAAGCTATAGCTGAGCAAATGGACAAAATTTTCTAAAAGGGCCTCTAAAAATAGTATTGATCCTTACCAAGCTCCTGTGGCTTCCATATTAGAGTTCTTGACTATGATTTTCAACAAAGGAGCTGCAGCAGCAGTTCTTGTTCAGTTGGCTGATATTTCTAATTTTCATCTTGGATCTGAAGGTGTGAATATCATGTCTCACAAGTTATCCAAAGCATTTCTCAAAGGGGCTTTTCATATTAGGCCACCTGTGAAATCTCCCTATTCTCCATGGAATCTAAATGTTATGCTTTCACATATAATTCTTACCCCTTTTGAACCAGTTTCACCTTGTGATCTCAAATTTTTGTCTTGGAAGACCATCTTTCTGGTAGCTATTACTTCTACCCGCAGAGCTTCAGGCTTTATCCGTCAAGCCTCCCTATTTGATATTTCATGCTGACAGAGTATCAGAGTATCACTTAGAACAAATCCCTCATTCTTGCCCAAAATTTGCACTGAAACCAATCTCAACCAAGTTATTGATTTGCCAGTTTTCTTCCCCAATCATTCTAACAATTTAGGGTATATGCTGCACAAACTTGATGTTCACAGACAGCTCAAATTCTATTTGGATAGAACAAAATATTTCAGGAAATCAGACCAGCTTTTTGTTTCATTCTCAGACTCCAGGAAAGGGAGACCAGTAGCTAAAACAACTCTGTCTAAATGATTATCTGATTGCATCACCTTTGCCTATTCAGCTGCCAATATACCTTTGCAACACCAGATTAAAGCTCACTCAGACTCCAAAGCAGTTACAAGTTGAGTCCCACAAGGCTCAGTCCTGGGACCTCTCTTGTTAGGTATATATTTCTCGGAGGTACAGGCTAACACGGAAGGACTGTGGCTGACCAAGTTCGCAGATGACTGCAAACTGGGCGCCATAATCGACTCTCCAGCCGACGCAAGCATCCTACAAAAGGGCATCATAGAAACAGACAACTGGTGCCAGAGCCATGGCCTCAAGCTAAATGCCAGAAAGTGTATAGTCATCCCCTTTGGCAAAAACAAAGTGCCCACAGATTACCACATAGGTGGTAATCCATTAAGTACAGAAGAAGTAATTAGAGACCTGGGGACCCAAGTTGATAGCAATCTCTCATTTGACAACCACGTGGCCAAAGTGGTTAGAAAAACATTTTATATAGGCCACCTAACCATGAAGGGATTCACATCTAGATCAGGGGAGGTCATCGTGCCTCTTTACTCATCCCTCATCAGGCCCATAATTGAGTACAATGCCCCTTTTGGGATGTACCTTACTAGACACCTGCAGCAACTGGAAAGACCCCAAAAGTACCTCACCAAGAGGATCAAAGGGCTCAAACAGATGCCATATGCTGCCCGGTTAAAGAAACTCCAGCTCTACTCAGTGGCATACCGCCTGCTCAGAGGCGATCTGTGCCTGACGTATAAAGCCATGTCCAACCCGGAATTAATGGACATGCTGCACCTCAGAAAATCCAAATCCCATCGAGCTACCCTCGAGAGACTTGAACCTCAGCACTGAAATAAATAGGACATGCTGGAGGGACAGATTCATAACTCAGAGGCTCCCTTCACTCTGGAATAAAATCCCAGTCCAGGTTAGGCAGAGTCCCTCATTGACTCTCTTCAAGAGGAATCTTGATGAGTGGATGGGAGATAGTAGGTTTACCCTGGGTATCACTTCTGTGTCACTGTTAGACAGAGGCACAGTATACTAACCTCGAAAAAGGGCATAGCAAAATTAATTTAAAATGGGTGGCGAAAGCCAAACACATTCTGGCTAGGCTTATAAATGCCCTAGGGCAGATAGCCTAGTATGAACCTATGAACTCAACCAAAGCAGTTTCTACATCATCTGCCTTTTCTGCCAGACTTCCCATTGATAACATTTGTGCAGCAGCCACTTGGTCAAAACCTCATACCTTTATCACTCATTACAAAGTTGACAAGGCCACCAGGGACAGGGCCTCCTTTGGATCCACGGTCCTGAGAAGTATACTCCCGTGAGCCACCCAAGATTGATGATGTTTGGGACGCTACTCATCAGTAAAGAATGAACGGCGGAACTTCACATAAAGAAGTTATGTACTTACCGTAACGTTCCATGTGAGTTGTTCATCTTGTCTTCATTCTTATGTCCCTCCCTCCTACCCCCTCCTGGGCTGTTAGATGACCGAGATGCTGGCTCCATCCGGGTTACTCATACCTTCTCTTCCTTTTCTGTAGGAGTGTAACAATGACATATGGTATTAGTATATGCAGCAAACAAGATCTGAGGTAATTCATAGGTGCATCATGGGATATGGATTTGGCTCCGAACCCATCAGTAAAGAATGAAGGCGAGTTGAACAACTCACATGGAATGTTATGGTAAGTACATAACTTCTTTATCTAAGCAGTGGACTACCTCCACTTCAAAACCAGGAAGTTCTAAGCCACCCCCTTATGGTAAGAACTCACCATGACTCACCTCCTCCATCCCCTCTCCCTGTCCACCTTCACTTACCCCTAGGAGGAAAACACTCCTTTCACTCAAACACCTTGATCACCTTTACCATGGACCACTGGGTTCTGAACATTGTGTCTCAGGGATACAGATGTTCCTTCCACACCCTTCCAACCCCAAAAGGGTTCCCAGATCTACCTCCAAATCAGTGGGCAGAAGTTCAAAAGCATATCCTTTCCCTGCTTTTTATGAGGGCAGTAGAGCACGTTCCTGCAGAACAGATAGGCCAAGGTTTCTATTCCAGACTATTTCTGGTACCCAGAAAAGAGGGAATTTGACACCCCATCCTCGATCTATCCATTCTAAACACCTTCCTGGTGATCCCAAAATTCAAAATGCTCACCCTCCAGCAGCTGTTACCCATGCTCCCCAAGGACACTTAGCTAGCTGCCCTAGGTCTAAAAGAATCTTACCTCCACATTCCTATCAGGGAATCATGCAGGAAATATCTTCGCTTCAGGGCAGGATCTCAACACTTTCATTTCTCTGCGCTTCCCTTTGGCTTATCTACTGCTCCCAGAGTTTTCACAAAATGTCTGTCTCTGGTCATTGTCTTTTGCAGACAAAGAAATATTCAGACTTACCCATACTTAGACGACTGCTTTATTCAGACAGACAGCCAGGAAAAGCTGCTAAAGCACCTGGCCTTTGTAAAGACCCTCCTAACCTCTCTAGGGGGCACAATCAACAAAAAGAAACCCAAGCAGGTGCCTACCCAAAGGATAATCTTCCTGGGAGCAAGTCTGGACACAGCATGCCAGATGGCATACCTTACACCAGAGAAACAAATTTTCCTGACAACCTACTTCTCTCAGCTAGCCACCAGGCCCTAGCTAACTGCAAGGAAGATCCTGCAAACTCTGGGGTTCATGGCATCTTGCATACTACTCATTCCATATGCCAGACTGCATATGAGGAAACTTCAGTGGTACCTAAAGAGCCTGTGTTGTCAACACACTCAAGACTTGGAAACTCTTCTACCTTTAATTCCTTGCCTCAGAAAAGATTTTCTTTGGTGGGCAACAGCATGCTCCCTCAACAAGGGACTGCCTTTCTCCCCACCCCTGCCTCCCCAGACACTCACCACAGACGCATCAGACTATGCTTGGGGTGCACACTTGGATGGCAGGTGCATACAGGGCCAATGGAGCCCACAGCAAATCCCTCTGCACATCAGTCAAAAAGAGATGATGGCTGTGCAGCACACCTTGATAGCTTTCAAGCCCTTTCTCTCTCCAGGGGCTCTCCTGATCAAAACAGACAAACACCACTGCGATGTGGCACATCAACAGGCAGGGAGGGACTCACTCCTACCCTCTATGCAGGCTGGCCATGACCATTTGGCACACAGCCTCTGCCATGCAACTTCACCTGTTAGCGCAATTCCTACCAGGCTCTCTCAACTCTCTGGCAGACCACTCAAGCAGAAATCTTCTGGACCCACATGAGTGGCAACTCAACAGAAGTACCTTCACCCTAATAACTCAGAAATGGGGAACCCCAAAAGTCGACCTCTTTGCCTCCCACACCAACCATCATCTCAGCAAATTCTGCACCAGGGAGCATCACTTGGAAAGTGGATGCCCTGTACTTCCCCTGGGTCAGTCTATCGGTCTATGCCTTTCCTCCCCTACCTCTCATCCCCAGGGTACTGCTCAAAATAAGGGAGGAAAAACCGAGGACCATTCTTACAGCTCCAGACTGGCCCCGACAACACTGGTACCCCTTGCTGCGCAGTCTGTCCCTGCTGCCTCCATGGCATCTTCCTCTGATTTCAAACCTCCTGACCCAGATTCCAACCCTAATTGCAGACACTCAATTTGGCAGCTTGGCTTATTCCCTAACCCCGAGCCAATCTGCCAACCTCAGTAAACTGGTTCTGGATGTTATCCGTGAGGCCAGACACCTTAGCACCGGAAAGTGTTATGCTGATAAATGGAAAGGGTTCTGCACCTGGATCCAGGCTAAGGGAGCCAATACGGCACAGCCCTACCTCCCTCTCCATCCTGGAAAACTTAGCTGACCTACTACACAGTGGCCTCTCTTTGTCCTCTATAAAAATTCATACCTCTGCTATTTTTGCTCATTTTCACACTGAGCAGCCCCTTTTCTCACACCCTTTGGTCAGACATTTCCTAAGAGGGGCTAGCAAACTTGAGGCCACTCAGATGGGCACCAACACCAGCTTGGGATCTTAACTTTGTATTGGAAAAGCTCACCCTGCCCCCTTTTGAACCAGCTTCCTCTGCAGAGCTAAAATTCCTCTCCTGGAATACCGCATTCCTTCTGGCCATCACTTCAGCCAGAAGAGTCTCTGAGCTGCAAGCACTCATGGCTGTGGAACCCTTCATCATCTTCCATGCAGACAGGGTATTCCTCAGAACTAACCCATCCTTCCTGCCCAAGGTGGTCTCCAGTGTGGCTCTCAGCCAAGTCCATTCAATTGCCCACCATTTTTCCTAATCCCCAGAACAAGGGAGAAAGGATTCTTCACTCTCTGCATGTGCACAGACAGCTCAGATTCTATCTAGACAGGACTAAATCCTTCAGAAAGTCTGATCAATTGCTGTTTAGCTTTGCTACAGGGGCAGAAGGCAAAGACATCTCCAAGCAAACCATTTCCAAATGGATAGCACACTGCATCCATTTCTGCTACAAACACATAGAAAGCCTCCCCCCGAGGGGGTCAGGACACACTCCACCAGATCAGTCTTCACCTGTGCAGCTTTCCTCAGAGGAGTCCCCACCAGGGACATCCTAGTGTCTGCCACCTGGACATCTGTTCACACTTTTACCAAGCAGTACCACCTGTCTCTCTCCTCCAAATCCAGGGCAGGGTTTGCCTCTGCAGTCCTGCAGGGCATCCTAGCCAGCCCCTAGTTTCCTTGACTGCCTCCACCCATTTCCTCAGCTTTGGGAATCAACCCAAATGTAATGACTGCAACAATGAAACACGAAGAATATAGTACAGTTGTGTACACTTACCATGAATGTAGATGTTCGAGTTTATTCACTGTTGCAGTCCTAGTTTCCCTCCCTCCATCCCTCTTTATTCTCTTTTTCCTTTTATTACCATTTTTCCTTGTTCTCCTTGCCTTACAAGGGACATATTGGTATTTATTTTCCACTGGGGGGGGGTCGTCTTAACAGGTTAGGGCAAGAAAAACTGATGTAATGGCATCGGCAGCCTTACTTTATACCACTGATGACCTGATGTCAGTCCTCAAGCGACAGCAATGGACGCAGAAATACTAAGTCTCTGGTATTCGGGCTGGCCGAGGGATACCCTGCCAGGGATAACCCAAATGTGATGACTGCAACAGTAAATACACTCGAAAATCTACATTTATGGTAAGTGTACACAACTGTACTTTCCCTATGTTAGACATGTTATAGTTTGTGGGGGAGTGCTCACTATAACTGTAAATGTTTAAGTAATAGAGTAATTTCTGTAGTAGGGGATCCCACCAGCCTTCTCTGTTTTTCCTTTTGAAGTAGAGATGAGCTTCATACTGTTGCTGCAGACCTGAATGTTTCAGCAGTAATTATGTTTGTAGGAACTTTGGAACATTTCTAGGCAAGTGATAACAGGGGACATAAGATGCTTAGACATATGCACCATTATGCTGACACACTTGAGATTTCCTGTCTTTCTTTCAGGCACTTAGTAGCCCCCCCCCCCAAATAGGACATTATAACCCTAGTGTATACTTGTGTCTACCTGTCCAGTCATCAAGACTAGCCTTAAAGTTTGTCAAAGCAGTGTTTGACCTGTAGTGGTAATTCATTTCTTAGGCTGGCAATACGTAAAGTTAGGAGTCTTTCTCCATGCAGCAAGTCCTATTTGCTTATTTATTAGTGTAGTAGTAGATCTCTAGTGCAAGTGTTTGTAGAGCCACTGATTTTGCCATGGGGGAAGTGGAGGTCATATAGGACTGGGTCTTTTATGGCTGTTTAGAGACTGGTACCTCAGAGGCTACTTAAGGAGAATCACTGTAATCTTTCAAGATAGTTGAAGGATTTAAGGCCTTTATTTTCTTTTGTTTGAAATCATTGGGGACTTTCTATTTGAGCAATGTGTTTAGATTTTTACATACAAGAATGACATCATATTTAAAGAATACAGTGATAGGTTGAATTCTTTGGATGTTGAAATGTATTCCATTAAAAATGAACTGTCCTTATACAGGGATTTCTTGACTGTGATGGAAACATGACTTGAATGCGAGATGTTAAGTTGTCAATCTCGCCTTCATTCTTGCTGGATGGGTTCGGAGCCGATCCTCGGCTCCGACTCGGCACTTGCTTTAGCTTGAGAACTCCTTTTACCAGCTCGAGGCAACCCTATATCCCATGATGCAAGGCGGAACTACCTCAGATCTCGTTTGCCGCTTAGCGAAAGAGGTCTCCTTTGCCAGCTGAGGTAAGTAGTTTTTGTCAAAAAAGCTTAGTTAGGGAATTATTTCTCCCTTTTTTCCCCTTCATAGTGTGTAGTATTTCTACAGCTCACCCTATTCCCGTTATAGTTAAAAACTTTTAATTTTGTTACATAGTTGTAAAACAATTTTTAGTTAGGCCTAGACCCCATTGGTTAATCCCTACCTGTGTGTCTGTGTGTTTGGGATTAATTGTGTGTTTGTTGGGGTGTGTGTTATTTCTTCCTCTAGGACTACGTCAAAGGAAGGCAAGGTCTCAGGCTTCAAGAAGTGTGACTCGTGCTGTCAGAAAATGTCTCTAACAGACGGTCACACTTCTTGTGTTTACTGCCTGGGGCCTTTGCACCTGCAGGACTCCTGTGCTTTGTGTCACTTTTAGCCAGAGTGTCCTGCAGGAAAGGAGGAATAAATTGATCCTCCGTGGCTTACTTAAGCCAGAAGGTTCTCCCTCTAAAACAGGGTCGAGTAAACCTTCTAAGCCACCAAAGTTCAGGCTACAGTATCCAAGCCTCCTCCGGTGGCTCCGGCTCCGGCTCCGGCTGGAGCCGATCTTTCTGCTTCCAAGGTAGTGGGTTCGGCACCGATTGGTTCCGACACCCGGTCTACTGTGGCCTTGTCGGCTCCGGCTGGAGCCGACACTTTATCCAGCATTGGAGCCGAGAAACCTTCGGCTCCATCTGGAATTCAGGGGGCTTCGGCTCCGATGACTTCGTCCCAAAGAGGTCTCGGTCCCCTTCATTGGAGAGTATCCACTCGGCTCCGAGGTCTCCTCTTTTGTCGGAGCGGAACCATCGGAGCCGATCTTCGAGATCTTCCAGGCTGTCTGACCACGACTTAGAGAGGGTGGTAAGCAGGCTGTTAAAGTCGCAGGCACTGGCCCAAATGCTCCATAGCCCGTCTCAACAGACTTCGGCTATTGCTTCACCCCTTGAACTTCCTCCTCCGACTCCCCACCAGAGTTCGGAGCCGGAGCTTCTCGGGACAGCGACTGTTCGGCGCCGGAGCCGATACATCCTTCGGCTCCGTCGTCTTGGCTCCGATCTCCCCTTGAGACCTTCCTTGGAGGGATTCGTCGGGTTTCCCTTGTCGGCTCCGAGGGGCTAGTGGCATCGAACCTTGTCCGACCCGCTCTCCCTCTCGGGCTTCGGCTTTGGTAAGCTCGGCACCGACATCGGCCTCGGAGCCTTCCCTCTCAGTGGAGCCGGGAATTCCTGTATCCTCGGAACGGGGATATTCCGTTCTCCCGGGGAGGGGAGCCTTTGAGGTGATGAGGAGTGTCCTGGCCCCTGAGCCAGGTCAACGGTCCATCCCTCTAGCTCCTCCCTCTTCGGTGCCTGTAGACACCTCTTGCCAGCCTCTTGCTCTCAGGCCCAGGGATCCATCGCCCCAGGTTTCCCCATTGGGAATTTCCTCCTCTTCCGAAGTTTCTCCTGATCCTGCAGGTGAACCCCCTCGGAAGAGGACGTGTAAGAGGAAACACACAGACTCCCCCGAGTCTACTACATCTGATACCGACTTAGATGAGTCGGAGGGTTCCCCACGATCCCCCTCTGAGGATGTCTCCTTTTCAGACATCCTTGAGCTCCTCAAACAGAGGGGGAATTGGCCATCCATTGATCCCTCCGAGGATGAGTCGGTATACCTGGAGGCTTTTGGATCCCGACCCTCCACCTCCTGGGTGTCTCCGCCTTTCGACCCACTTAAGCAGGTAGTGGCTCGGAAGGCGTGGGCAGCTCCAGATTCTGTGGAACCTGTCCCCAGGAGACCATCCAAGTTTATTACGGCCCCTACGGATAAACAGTTTCTTTCCAAGGGCGTCTCTGTGGATGCTATGGTGGTGGCGGCCACTAAGAAGGAACTGGCGGATCCTTCAGTACCTGTCCATCCTCCTAACAAGGATTCTAGGACCATGGACAGGTATGGAAAGCGGATGTTTTCTTCAGCGACCTTTGCTATGCGTTCGCTAAACTACCTTTGTCACTTCACCAGGCTTCAAAGAGATATTCTCAAGGAACTGGGTGAAGTGGTCCAGGATCCTTCTGCTGCTGGGGCTCAAGAAAAGATTGCCTCACAGCTAGCAATCCTGAATTCCTTATCCAACTCCTCCATGCGGCTCATATCCTATGCAGCCGATGGAGCGAGCAGGGCCGCAGGCACAGGAGTGTCTCTTAGACGCCAAGCCTGGATGCGGCTTTGTAATTTTGCGGACCCCTTTAAGGCGTCCTTCACCAATACCCCCTTTGATGGTTCAGCTTTGTTCGGACCTCAGGTGAAGGATACCTTGACCAGGTGTGAGCAGGACGGTAAAACTCTTTCTGCCGTTGGAGTCCAGTTTTCCACCCCTTCTAGACCATATCCCAAGGGTCAGAAGGGAGGGAAGATGTGGTTCCGTAAAGCCCAAGGAGCTACACCGGACACACGTGGTCAGTTTACCCCCAGAGGCAGAGGGGTAACAATAATAGGCCGCCCTAGAGGCAGGGGGGATCCTCAGAACCAGGGCAACAGGGAGTCTCTTCCTGAGAAGCCCTTTCAGCACCCCTGAGGTGTTGCCCGACTGTCCACCCTTGGAGGCAGTCGGGGGAAGGATTTCGCTGTACCCAGTAGCCTGGCATTCCCTCTCACAAGATATGTGGGTACAGTCGATCATATCCGAGGGTTACAAAATCCCCTTGAAGGTATCCGTACCTCAACAATCCCTTCCAGACATCTCACCCGGTCAAAGGGATTTGGCAGAACAGGAGGTTTCAAAGCTCCTAGAAAAAAGAGCCGTCCAGACTGTGCCGGCAGACCAAGTAGGATCTGGTGTCTACTCGAGATTCTTTTTGGTCCCCAAAAGGACGGGAGATTGGAGACCAATATTAGACCTGAGCAGTCTAAACAGATTTGTCAAGAAGGCAAGATTCCGGATGGTCACGCTTCAGTCCATTCTGCCCTTTCTGGGCAAGGACAACTGGATGTGCTCTATAGACCTTCAGGATGCGTACTATCACATAAAGATTCACAGGCACTCCAGAAGGTTTCTCCGCTTTCGGCTAGGGACCAGTCATTACCAATTCAGAGCCCTGCCCTTTGGCCTCACTTCAACCCCCAGAGTGTTTACCAAATGCATGGCAGTGGTCACAGCTCATCTGAGACGTCAAATATTCCAGGTGTTTCCTTATTTGGACGACTGGCTCCTCTCCGCCACCACCAGGTGTCGGCTTCTTTAGACCAGAGACTACACTCTGCAGCTTTGCAGGAGTTTGGGAATTTCAGTAAATTTCGAGAAATCTTCTCTGCGGCCTTGCCAATCTATCACCTTTATAGGCGCAGAATTAAACACCGTCAAAATGTTAGCCAGACTAACAGATCAAAGAATTCTGGACATCCAAAAATTCGTTCGGATTCTATTGCAGAGCAGCAAGGTCAAAGCCAGATTGATATTAAAGGTTCTAGGTCTTATGGCTGCGGCCATTGTTCTTCTACCACTGGCTCGCTTCCATATGCGTCTTCTGCAGTGGATGTTATTCACTCAGTGGTCGTACCACAGTCTTCCGATGAGGCACGAAATCTTAGTCACACAATCGTGCAGAACTCATCTGAACTGGTGGATATCTTCCCCTCTTCTTCATCAGGGCCGACCCTTTGTTCCCTCCTCCAGTTGCCACAGTTACTACGGATGCCTCTCTGATCGGGTGGGGGGGGGCATTATCAGGGCAGGATGGTCCACGGGACGTGGCAACCCATAGAATACCATCTGCACATCAATGTCCTGGAGATGAGAGCAGTGCTTTTAACGTTGCAAGCCCTCAACGACTTTCTTCCCACGGGGACTATTGCAGTACAAACGGACAACATGTCCGTGGTCTGGTACATCAACAAGCAGGGCGGGACCAGGTCCTATCCGTTGTGTTGAGAAGCTCTCAGACTTTGGCAATGGGCAATCTCCTCTCATCGGTTTCTGATAGCAACGCACATCCCCGGCAGGTCCAACCTCTTGGCGGACAGGCTGAGCAGATCCATTCTGATGCCTCACGAGTGGTCTCTCAATCAATCTGTAGT
This sequence comes from Protopterus annectens, assembly GCF_019279795.1. Classification (NCBI taxonomy): domain Eukaryota; kingdom Metazoa; phylum Chordata; order Ceratodontiformes; family Protopteridae; genus Protopterus; species Protopterus annectens. The sequence goes on along the minus strand of NC_056728.1, from coordinate 978,757,393 downwards.
GGATCAGATTTTTCTGAAGTGGGGCACACCTTGTTGCGATCTTTTTGCTACACCTCAAAACAACAAGTGCCCCGATTATTTCACCCTCTTTCCCCTACCAGGCCAAGCCCTGAGAGACTCTCTAACCCAGGATTGGCCCCGGGGACTTCTGTACGCTTTTCCTCCCTTTCCCTTGATTCCACAAGTCATTCAGAAAGCCACCGTTTTGAGGGCCAAGTTGATTCTCATTGCCCCTTACTGGCCTCAACAAATTTGGTTTCCGTCTCTGCATCGTCACCTCCTGGTGCAGCCCTGGCATCTGGACCCAGTTCCGGATCTCTTGATCCACCAGTCGGTCAGCAGCACAGAGCCATTCATTCTCTCAACCTCACTGCTTGGTTGCTCCACTTCCTTCCCTAGCCAGGCTTCCGATGATCTCTGATTCAGTCAGAGACATCTTAGTGTCTTCTTTAAAGTCGTCCACTAGAACTGTTGATGCTAGCAAGTGGCGACGTTTTTCTATTTGGGCAAATTCCAGGAATATTGATCCTTTTACTGCTCCTGTGCATTATGTTTTAGATTTCCTGGCTGAAGTTTTTCATTCAGGATCTTCTTCATCTACAGTTAAAGTTCAACTGGCTGCCATTTCCAAGTATCATGTTGGCTTGCATGATAATAACATTATGTCTCATAGATTATGCAAGGCCTTTCTGAGAGGAGTTTTTCTCCTAAAACCTCCGATAAAGCTTCCTCCTCCGCAATGGGATCTAAATTTAATGCTGGCATCCTTGATGCTACCTCCCTTCGAACCGTCTGCTTCATGTTCTTTGAAGTTATTGACCTGGAAAACTATATTCTTACTGGCTGTCACTTCAGCAAGAAGGGTTTCAGATTCAAGCTCTCTGCATTCGCTCCTTACTTGGTTTTTCATAAGGACAGGGTATCCTTACGAACGAACACGTCCTTTCTCCCCAAAGTTGTGTCTCAAACCAATATTAACCAATCCATAGATCTACCAGTCTTTTTCCCAAACTATTCTGACAGAGCTGAACAAAAACTTCATTTTTTGGATGTCCATCGTCAGCTCAGGTACTATTTGCATAGAACTAAACAATTCAGGAAATCGGACCAATTATTTGTCTCCTATGCAGAAAACAGGATAGGTCTTCCAGTTTCTAAAGTGACCTTATCCAGATGGTTGACTTCCACCATTTCCTATGTGTACTCTCTCAGAGGCAAGCAGCTACCTTCTAAACCGAAGCACACTCAACCAGGAGTCTATCCACTTCAGCAGCTTTTCAGGATAGACTACCCATTGATACCATTTGTGCAGCAGCTACTTGGGCCACGCCTCATACCTTTGTCTCTCATTACAAGTTAGACTTGGCCTCCAGAGACAGGGCCAGTTTTGGTTCCACAGTTCTCAAGAGTCTGTTCCATTGAGCCACCCGGGACACAGGTGCTAGGGACGCGGTCCCATCCAGCAAGAATGAAGGCGAGATTGACAACTTAACATTTAGAAGTTATGTACCTACCATAACGTTCCATGTTAGTTGTCTTCTCTCGCCTTCTTTCTTGCGTCCCTCCCTCCTTCCCCCTGTCCTGGACAGATCTTGAAGAGTTCCTATCAGGTTGTTTCCTCCTGAGCCTTCATATGAGGACTCTTGTTATGAACTTGGTTTTCCTAATTATGTTAGGTTAGTCCTTAGCAGGGTAGGTTAGCTACCAAACGAGATCTGAGGTAGTTCCGCCTTGCATCATGGGATATAGGGTTGCCTCGAGCTGGTAAAAGGAGTTCTCAAGCTAAAGCAAGTGCCGAGTCGGAGCCGAGGATCGGCTCCGAACCCATCCAGCAAGAAAGAAGGCGAGAGAAGACAACTAACATGGAACGTTATGGTAGGTACATAACTTCTAATTATCTATACAAGTACCCATGTGTCTTATGACCATCTCTCTGAAGTTCAGTTTATTAACGCATGAAATAGGAGTAGTTTTTTTTTGTTTTTGTTTTTTTTTGGGGGGGGGGGGATTTGCTGCATGCTACAGCTCTACAGTTTTTTCATTCAGCTTGAGACCTTTTTCAGTAGGTCAGGTATGTGCATATTTCAGCCTTGTTGGAGCTGATAGTATCAGTGGATGACCACATAACAGTACCCAACTTGCAATTATCAACAGACTTGGTCAGTCACACTTCTGGGAGGAACATGCACAGCTCTGATCCCAGTGTTAGTCCACTAGTTACAATATTATGTTCAGAGAGGATACTAGCATCATTCATAAGTTGGAATCTGTTGCATTGCCATTTAAAAGTCCAGTGGGCAACAGAGGTGTTTACATTACATTTGCACAGTTTTTCAATAATGGCAGCATGGGAAATCCTTAGCCAGGTTGAGATAGAAAGCATGCTTAGAATTACTGCTGTTCAAAGCCTCTGTAACCTTTTTAAAGTAGCTTATTAGGTCCACGTGCGAGAAACTGCCTTCATAAAACCTAGCTGATTAAGGTATACACCACATAACTTTACTATGTCCACATGAATGAGTTGTAATATGATACATCCCATGGTTTGCATATAAGGATGGCAAAGATAATGCATCTTGTATATGAGAGTCAGAGTTGCTGTTCATCAGGCACAAATCCTGTGGTAGATAAGCAAATGTTAAACTGTTAAACTAGAGGTTCAGATAGTGCACACTTTGCACTGACGAGAATGCAGCCTTGTATGTTGTCTGGTCCCATGGAAATATTACACTTAGTCTTTGGCTGAAATTCTGAGTTCTTCCATGGTGATTTCGGTGTGTGTGTGTGTGTGTGGGGGGGGGGGGTGACGGGTAAACATTCAGGGATAGTTAAGGTCAGCAATGTCAGTAGGTGTGGTAAAGTTAGATCTGATGTTTTTAATCTTTGTTCTTTCCTTACTGTTGGGTTATTGGTTCTGTCATCGGAACCGAGCCGGCCAAATATCAAGCTCACGTCAGCCAAAAACTCTCAAGCCAAGGGTCCTACCCAGAATGCTGTGCTCCCTGTTACCCCAGATCTCTTTTGCCACGTTGTTGTACAGCCGTGTCAAGCCACTCTCTTCAGCTAAGTGTCTTAATTTTTTGAAAGTTTTATATATCGTTTCTACTTTAAAGTTTTTCAGACCGTTTCTGGTATTATTCTCTTACCCTAGCATATCCTTAAGACTCTCTCCCTTTAGTCTATTTCTCTTTATTACCCTTTTTCTTAGCTTTGAGATAATTCTTCATTACCATCATTGGTAATCCTTCTTCCTTCTCTCACTTCTTTTACCCTTTTGGGGTAGCCTTTCCTCTTCTTTTTGGTACTGTTCTTCTTCTCCACATCATTATATTGGATAAGAAAAGTAGCATTGGTTTTAAGCAGTGTAAGGATTACTGCTTTCCGATGGCCATGACTTATGTGTCTATTGTCTGAATGTCTCCCACCTTACTGTGGATCCCCCATGTGGGATTTGTAGAAATTCTTCGACCATAACTCTTAACGAGAGAAGGAACAAATTAATCTTGAAAGGTCTTCTCAAATCTACTTTCTGTGAGGCTATTTCTGGGTCGGAGAGCTCACCCCCCCCCCAAATAAACCCCGTAAGAGGTGTTCTTCATCTTCCTCATCAAGGTCACTCCCTTTATCACCCTCTGGAGATCATAGGGAGTCGACTCATAAGAAGGTGAAATTGACTACTACTTCAGCGCTGCCACCTGTGACCCTGTCGGCTCTAGGCTCGGCACCACACCAGCTGATTCTTCCTCCAGCCATGTCCTTCTTATCGACACCGGCACTGGAGTTCCCGGTGCCGACAATTACGGCTCTGACAGTTCCATTGCAGCCCTTACTGGCACCGTCCATGCAGGTACAGTCCCCTTCGGCACCAGTGGTACAATCCCCTTCGGCTCCGAGTGTGATGTTACTGTCCTCCACGGTGCAGACACTTTCAGCACCAGCATGTTGTTCGGTGCAGTCCTTTTCAGCACCGTCATTGTTACCTGTGCAGACACTTTCCTTGATGGCACCGTACCCATCAGTGCAGACAGCTTCAACTTTTGTCGCACTGACGTCATCGGCGCAGACTACTTCCACACCATTTTCTATGGTGCAGACGTCCTCTGTTCCGGGCTCTGCACCTCTCAAATTAGCAAAAACCAAGTACTTTCTTTCCTTAGATCCATTCATTGGTAGCCAATATAGTCCTCTTCTAGAAAGGCCAGAATCACCCTCAGGTTTCTGTATGAGGTCGACCAGGAGCCTCTCTTAGTAAGCTGTGTTGCGGCTTGTTGACCAGTTGCTTGTGGCCAGTGGTCTCTCTCACCCGTTGAAGTCCACGTTCCCTCCCTCAGGTAAACGTATATCTCCTCAATCTCCAACATACACTCCTCCTTTGACTTCCACCCAAATATCAAAGCCCATTACCCCGACAGCAGCTTTCCTTCCTCCGACTCAAGTAGTGGATCTCACTTTGGTACCGGAGTCGTCCTTGTGGCCCTCGGTGCACTGGACATCGAGCTCTTCTCAGGCCAGTGGCTGTGCCGTGGGGGAGGCTATTCTTAGATGTCCTTCAAGGATGCATCTGCAGTCATCACATATGGGTTGTCCTGCCTCAGGCAGCCCTTCGGTCGGCCGGATTCCAAAGTCTGGGTCCGGTGTCGGCTGATGTCGCACTTTCCCCGACGTCAGAGCGCCTGGGGTATAAAAGCATCAGCCGACGCCATCTTCCCCAGTCTTTCTTGCCGCGTGGTGCCCGAAGCAGAAGCAGTTCGCAAGTGCCGGTCGGCCAGCTCCTGTAATTCAGCTACCGAAGACTTCAAAAAGCTAAGTACCCCGTTGGGGACTCTTTCTTGCCTCAGCCGATGTCAGATAAAGTTAATAATTGTTTAACTTGTGGGAAACAAATACCTCATAAGGATTTCCACTCTTACTGCCTTCCCTGCCTAGGCCCAGACCACGACGTCTCGGCCTGTTCAGCCTGTGTTTCCTTCAACCGATGCACTCTTAGACGTCGGGCGGAGTTTGCAGAGGAATTTTTTGGGGCTAGTTTTTCGTATAAGATGCCGTCGGAGACTCCGACTTCTCATTTAGTTAAGAAACAGAAGGACAAAGACCGACACACGCGGGCCGCGGTTTTGGCTGAAACCACGGCCAGGCCTACCGCGAGTGTCTCGGTCTCGGCTGAAACAGAGTCCTTGGTACTTCCAATTACCGAAACCGCTCAACCGACTACCTTGGTCCCGGAGGCCCCGGCTGAGTCTGCTATTGAATTTCCAACAGAAACTGGTGTCCTGGAACCTTCCGACACCATTCCTTTAGACAAATCTACTCCAGCACGTGGTGCAGCCAGGCCTCCTGCATCCATGTCCATTAAGGCATTCTCCAGGGCTAAAGCTGCTAAACTCTCAAAAGCTTTGCCTCCCAAGGTTATCCCTCAGGGACCCGCTACTGGTTCACAGATTCTAAGCTTAGCAGAGGATCTTATCTCCTTAATTAGGGGCTCTCAACCTCATCCGGACAGGGGCTCTCAACCTCCTCCAGACAAAAGGCCCAGGGTTGAGCCCTCTGATCCCCACTCTTCAGATGAGGCCTCTGATGGCTCTACTCTCGGACCACCAGGAGGAGGCTTTTTCGGCCTACGAGGATTCTGATGCAGAGGAATCTATTCCCTCGGCCTCCCCTCCTGAAGAGTTTTCCTTTGGGGAGACACTACACACCATGAGAGAGCATTTCCAATGGCAGGGCCAGGAATTTTCTGATTCCAGGAAAAGATTAAGGACCTTTTTACATTTGCCTCTGCATATACCTTTAGCTATTCCTCCTGTTTTGAATGTCATTGATGATGTGTACTCTGACTCTAGCACAACCCCTGATTCTCTCCCTCTGGCTCCTGCCAAACCCGATAGGTACTACAGGGTCCCGGACTCGCATCTTTACCTTTACAAGGCCCACTCTGCTGATCCAGAAACTATTTCCCAGGGCCCTAAAGGGGTTGCAGCTGCCACTGCTAAAAATCCTCTCCCCTCTGAAAGGGAGTCCAGAGCTTTAGAGAGATGGAGTAAAAAAGTGTATACTTCTGCTACTCTTACTATGAGGGCTTTAAATTGTCAATTTCATATGATACAGTACCAAGAGTATTTGTTAGATGAATTGCATAAAAAACTGTCTTCACCTGACCCCCTAGACCGCAAGTCACTTCAGGATCTGGTACATAACTCACAACAGGTTAGCAACCATTTCTTGCAATGTGGTTATGATGCATTGGAAGCTTCATGTAGGTCAGCTATGACTGGCGCAGTCAAACGTAGGCATGCTTGGCTGAAGGAACAATCTCCGCCAGACCATGTTAAAGCAAAGCTGCTGGATGCTCCTCTGGAAATGCAAAAGTTATTTGGCTCCACGGCTCAGAAGGTCCTAAAGAAATTTGAAGAAAAGGCAAAATCCGTACAAACAGTCAAAGATTTTCTCCAAGTACAACCACCAAGATTCAGCAGGAATTGGCCTTCCAAGAACTGGTCCTTTCCAGACACAGAGAGGTTTCAGAGAGGCAAGAACAGGCGTGCCAGAGGTAGAGGGCAAGCTAGAGGCTCCTACAGAGGACGTCAATGGCAGCCTCCCAACCAGAGAGGTAATGCAGGACCTTCAACTGCTGCACAAGGACAGGCTCAATGACTTTACTTTGACACCGCCAACCAGGGCTCAATTGGAAGCACCTTTGGGCGGAAAGCTTTCTTTATTCTCAGAAAATTGGCACAGTATTACAAGGGACAAATGCACACTACAAATAATAGACAAAAGGATACAGGTTTCATTTCCACACATTACCAAACAGAAAGGGCATGCCAGACCTGCCACCGAATCAAAGGGCAGAGGCTTTGAAACAAATTTCCAGCTTAATGCAAATGAAAGCTATAGAAAAGGTTCCTCTCTCAGAACAAGGCCAAGGATTTTATTTCAGACTATTCCTTGTTCCAAGAAAAGAAAAACAATGGAGGCCTATTCTCGACTTGTCCGCACTGAATACTTATCTCATTGTGCCAAAGTTCAAAATGCTGACTCTACAGCAGCTCCTTCCCATGCTGGGCAAGGGGTCTTGGCTGGTAACTCTAGACCTCAAGGAGGCATACCTGCATGTCCCTATCAGACAAAGTTGCAGAAGACACCTCAGATTTCTTGCAGGGTCAGAGCATTATCAATTCTCAGCATTGCCCTTTGGCTTATCTACTGCGCCCAGAGTATTCACGAAATGCCTGGCATCAGTAATTGCACACTACAGACTTCAGGGGATTCAAATATACCCATATCTGGACGACTGCCTTATACAAGCGGACAGCCAACAAACTTTGGTAAAGCACTTAAATTATGCCATCCACCTACTTTCAGGCCTTGGGATATACAGTCAACTTTCACAAATCAAGACTTGTTCCATCCCAAAGAATAACCTTTCTGGGTGCAGATCTAGATACAACCACCCAAATGGCCTTCCTCACAGAAGAAAAACAAAATCAACTACCAGATTACTTCAAAAATCTGACAAGACAAACCCAGCTGACTGCAAGGAAAATCCTGCAGGCCCTGGGTTACATGGCTTCTTGCATCCTTCTGATTCCGCAAGCAAGACTACATATGAGGAAACTACAATGGTACCTAAGGAGTTTATGGACTCAGCACAGTCACAGCCTGGAAACTTTGATACCACTCATTCCATGCCTTCAAAAGGAATTTCTGTGGTGGGCTCAAGCAAGCCAGTCAAGCAGGGGTCTGCCTTTCAGCAAACCAATAGCCAGCCAAACCATTACAACAGACGCTTCAGACCACGGATGGGGAGCGCACATGGAGGGCAGATGCATTCAAGGTCTATGGTCACAAAAAGAGCTACGCATGCACATAAACCAAAAGGAAATGCTGGCAGTGATACATGCAGTCGAAGCCTTCAAACCCTTTCTGCATCACGGCCATCTGCTAATAAGGACAGACAACACCACGGTTATGTGGTACATAAACAAGCAAGGAGGCACCCATTCCTATCCTCTTTGCAGGCTGGCTGTGAATCTATGGGAACTTTCCTTGAAACTCAATATACAGCTACAATCCCAGTTTGTGCCAGGGAAAGACAATATACTGGCGGACAGCTTAAGCAGAAATATCATGGATGCACACGAATGGATGCTGCATCCAGACATCTTTCTACAGATAACACAATCATGGGGGAGGCCGGACTTAGATCTTTTTGCCTCCCCCCACAATCATCAACTGAAGAAATTCTGCTCAAGGACATATCACCCACAAGCATGGAAAGTGGACGCCCTCTCTTTCAGCTGGAGAACTCTAACAGTGTATGCATTCCCGCCTCTCCCATTAATGACCAAGGTTTTACTGAAGAGCAGGACAGAGCAGCCAAAAGTGATTCTGATAGCTCCGGACTGGCCAAGACAGCACTGGTGCCCACTGTTAAAGAGCCTGTCATGCACGAAACCATGGCCTCTTCCTCTATGGCCACTTCTACTGACACAGCACAATTACAAAACTGCATTCCAACCTGAAAACCTTGCAACTAACAGCCTGGAAAATACCTTGACTCCTCCTCAGGACAAGCTATCCCAGAGTGTGAAAGATATTATTATGGAAGCTCATGACCTTCCACAAGAAAGGCATATTCAGCAAAATGGAAAAGATTTCACATTTGGAACACCACAAAGGGCCTAGATGCGACAGTGATGAACATGGCACATATCCTGGAATACTTGGCAGAAATGTTCCACAATGGTCTGTCTTACTCTTCCATTAAAATTCATGCTTCAGCAATTTCAGCAGAGTACAATACTGATCCACCAGTCTTCTCTCATCCTCTCCTAAAACAGTTTCTGAGAGGAATCAAAAACATCAATCCTCCAAGGAAACCACCCCTACCTACTTGGGACCTTAACTTCGTGTTGGAAAAACTAACACTGCCTCCCTTTGAACCAGCAGCATCTGCAGAACTACAGTTTCTGTCTTGGAAGACTGCTTTCCTTCTGGCCATAACCTCAGCAAGGAGAGTATCTGAGTTACAGGCCCTTATGGCAGTACAGCCATTTCTTATTTTTCATCAGGACAGAGTTTCATTGAGAACCAATCCTACATTTATGCCAAAGGTGGTATCCAGGTTTTCATTAAATCAAGCTATTCTCTTGCCTACCTTCTTTCCAATTCCACAGAACAAAGGGGAGAAACTTCTGCACACCCTGGACATACACAGACAGTTGCGCTACTACTTGGACAGAACTAAAGGTTACAGAAAAACTGACCAGCTATTGGTAGCATATGCTGCGGGTACACAAGGAAAAGCAATTTCCAAACAGACAATTTCAAAATGGATAGGGAATTGCATCCATTTTTGTTACTCCTTTCATGGAAAAACTGTGCCAGCTAACATTAGACCTCATTCCACGAGAGCCACAGCCACCTCCACAGCCTTCTTAAGAGGGGTGGCTACCAAGGACATTTTAGAAGCTGCTACATGGAGCTCCGTGCATACATTTGCCAAGCATTACAATTTACCTTTATATTCCAGATCCAGAGCAGGCTTTGCTACGGCAGTCCTGCAGGGCATTTTAGCTGCACCATCCTTTACATAGTTCCTCCACCCCCAGATTGGCTATGGGATTCTACCCATATGTGATGACTGCAGATGCATCCTTGAAGGACATAGTACAGTTTTGTACCTACCATAAATGTAGATGTCCGGTAGGTATGCATCTGCAGTCAGGTTTACCCTCCCTCCTTCCCCTCTGTGGTATTTCTTGGGTACTTACCCCTCTTATAGCTAGCTGGGGTGATCTATTATGGTGTATTTGTTTTTATATTATTGTGCATGTTTGGATTTTTAAATGCATTTCTCCAAATTTAGCCTTCCTTAGAGGGCACCTGGCATCTGGGGCAAGAAAAACTGAGGAAGATGGTGTTGGCTGATGCTTTTATACCCCAGGCACTCTGACGTCGGGGAAAGTGCGACATCAGCCGACGCCAGACCCAGACTTTGGAATCCGGCCGACCGAAGGGCTGCCTGAGGCAGGACAACCCATATGTGATGACTGCAGATGCATACCTATCGGACATCTACATTTATGGTAGGTACAAAACTGTACTTTCCACGCCAATGTTTTTCTATGGCACCCTCCAGGAATCCTCTCTCTTTCTCACACTTCACAGTCCTCTTGAGACTCCTGGTCTGGGGGTCAGCTCGTCAGGGTGGGGTGTGACCCCGGATCTGAGGTTGTCATGCTCAGTTCTGGGCTCCCATATTTCCTTGGGCGGGCCCCCCTTCCAGGCCATGGAGAGGGCACTTTCCTCCACTGGCAAACCCCACATGTCAGAGTCCTCTCCCCCCTCTGTGCCGCAACTCTCACAAGCTACAACCGCCGGTCACCGGGCACAAGGGCCTCAGGTTTCTTCCCCTCAGGAGACCCCCTCTTTGCAATCTTCACCAGAACCTCCCACTGAGGAAGTACCCTGCAAAGCGCCGTGCAAGAGGAAGCACATGGATTCCACTGAGGAGTCGTCGACTGAAGATACGGACTTTGATGATGGGGAAGGGTCCCCAGGGTCACTCTCTGATGAGGTGTCCTTTAGTGACATCCTTGAGATCCTTAGACAGAGGGTTGACTGGAAGTGCTCTAATCCTTCCTCTGAGGAATCCATATAACTGCAGAGCTTTCGTGCCCAGCCCCCTACCTCCTGGGTTACCCCGCCGGCCGATGAGCTCGTCCAGCGTGCATGGAAGGCTCCTGATACCCTGGAAGCAAAACCACGGAGGCCTGATAAAATCTTATCGCCCCCAGCTGAGCACCCCCATTAGTCATGAGGTCTTCCAGTAGATGCCATGATGGTGGCGGCTGCAACTAAGAAGGATTTGGCAGAAGAGAGCCAAACTGTCCATCTGCCCAACAAGGAGTCCCGGGTGATAGACAGACTAGAGAAGCTTGTGTTTGCTTCATCAAACTTCGCCGTAAGGTCTTTGAACTATTTGGCACACTTTACCAGGCTTCAGAGGGATCTTATCAACCAACTCTCTGAAACCTTGGCAGGAGCTGTTTCTGACGAGGTCCATGACAATGTGGCTTCTCAGATAGCCACCCTTGAGTCCATCTCCAATTCTTCCATGTGTCTTATTTCTCATGCAACGGAAGGAGTGGCTAGAGCGGCAGGCACTGTCATCAGACATGCCTGGATGCGGCTTTGCGACTGTGGACTCCTTTAAGGCTTCCTTCATGAATGCCCCCATCGAGGCCGCTTCTTTGTTTGGCCCTAAAGTGGAAGATATGCTGGCAAGGTGCAAACAAGATGGCAAGATCCTATCTGCTGTTGTTGTCAGACACTCCACTCCTCAACGATTCTACTCCAGAAATCAGAGGAGCGGGAAGATGTGGCACAAGAAATCACAGGGCTCTTTCCGTGACGCACGTGCTGAGTTTTCCCCTAGAGGCAGAGGGGAAAACTCCAATGGAAGACGCCCCTTTCGGGGCAGAGGAGGTCCGCGAAATGGGGTTCCAGAGATTCTTTTAAGGACGGGACCGATAACCCATCAGTAATGAATGAACGAAGATCAACAACACAGATGGAACGTTATGTTAAGACACAACTTATTTTTTGTGTAATATATTAGTTATATCCTTGGGATTGAAATGTGTAATATTGTTATGGAAGAACTTTATGTATTGCTGGAAACTGTTGCTTACTATCCTGACATAACTGAAAGAAAAAATTGTAGTTTCCTTTGATATCTGTAAGGACCTTAAGCTCATACTCTACTTTACATTTTGCAGTAGTGTTAAATCCAGTGATTGCATGTTTTAGTATGGTCCTGTAGTAGGGAGATTGGGATTTCTTACAACTTTTCATTGTTTTTCTTTTTATTGTACAGTTTATTAATATGGGAGTTCCACCAGAGAGGTTTATTCCTGCACTTACCATTGTATTTAAGACAGACAGGTACCGACTTTTCTGTGCAACTGTTTAGCTGCTGGTAAATGTTACAGGTGAATGTGGTGGCCCTGTGAGTTCAGTACATTTTCAGGGGATTGTTAGAAACATGCCTGTCAATGTCCAGATTTTTGCCTCATATTGTTAGTCTGTTCCTCATTAAATGTGTGATTTTCAGGCAAATCATTGAGGATTGAAGTCACTAAATAATGATATCTATTTGAGTTTGATTTCATATTCTTCAAAAATGTATGCTAACAAAAAACGTGTTGTTCTAGCAACTTTCTAAGAGCAGTATTTAAAATCTCTTCATATTTTTGGGCCTTAATCTGCCCCCTCCCACCACATTATTTTAGGCTTTATCCAGATTTCTTGCTGTAAGAAGTTGAGTTATGGTTGGGAATTTTGTATAGATAGTCTTCAAGCTGAAGCCGGTTTGCCTTGGAGAATTCCCTAAGGATGCATAGTTGTGGGAGAGGTGGTACCACTACGTATGACAGAGAAGATAACTGATTTGTGGTCATATTTAAGCAGGGATGTGGGGGGGTGGAATGGGTTGGAGGTGGGGACTAGGTTAGTAAGGTCCAAATTAGAATCTCTGGTGAGTAGTTTTACAATTTGTTTTAATGCATTGGTATTAACATTTAGGAAATGCTGAGCATAATCATTTTTGAGGTGCAAGTCTACCACTCACTGCTTTGGTAATTAAAGTTCCCTGACAAAAAGGTATCTGGATTGATGCATAATACCTCAGCGTTAAGGCAGTTGCCATGATCTTTAGGTATATTGATGGGAATCTGTAGTTAGCAATGAAGTAAAGCTTGATTTATTAAAGATGATTTATATCTCCTGGAGATCCATGTTAGGATTGTAGGTAATTTGATGAGAGGTGATGATGATTTTGACAAATACAGATACTCCCGCCTGCAGCAATTACCCAAAGGAGTGAATATCTTCTACAGAGGGAATGCTGTCATTGCATTGAAACCATGTCTTGGTATCTATACAGGTATGAGTTAAGGAGGGCCTTATGTTCTGGCCTCTTTCTACTTAAACTCCTAGTACTGAGTTGTGCTACCATGATGTTTCCTGGATTTGAGTTTTTATGCGCTATGATGAAATGTTCTGTAGGAGAAGGATGTTCAGGAGCAGTGATATTTAAGGGAAGTCTGGAATTGTACAATTTATGTAATGGAGTGAATGATAACTGTTAAATAGTAAACATCTAGGTAATATATAATAAATGAAAATGTTAATACGTTTTTTCTTTCCTGTTTTTATCTTTTCTGTTAAAGTTGTGCGTGCCTATGTCTTAAGTGATAAAGTTGTTAAAGAAGTGTAGACTGGAAGTATTGTTACAGGAGATGCATTTCGATAGAAGTCAGCATGTGAATTTGAGAAAGCATTTCATATTGGACATGCAGCAAAATATCAGGGACAATGGAAACCGGTAGAGCTAATACTGACTGAGAGATTGGCCCCATTAATGACAAAATAGGGAAGAAAAGGACAATTGTGGTAGGTCTGTGTTAACAAAGGGGTATTGAAGAGGAGTATGCTGGCAGTTTCACGTATTTGTAGGATATAAAATAAGTGAAGATAAAACAAAAGCTAAATCGGCAAACTGTGCACATATGTTTGAATGGGTTCAGCAGTGCCTGTACTGTTGGGGACATGCTGAGGTTAAATATTTACAAGTATTGATTAAAAAGGATTATGTTAAGGAAGCTAATGCCATGTAGGAGGAGAGGAAACATAAGGCAGTACAAAATTAAGAAACTGGAAGTTCTTTATTTTGGATATGGCTAGTAAATACAACAGTGAAAATGTTTTTAATCCTTTTTTCATCTACAGGTCAGGCATATTTTTATTACCTGAAGTTGTGCGTAACTAGAGTTGAAAAGGATTCATTTGTGAGAGGAAGAGGCAAGAGTTAAGGGGATAAAGGTGTTTTTCCTCATGGAGTAAGATCATTTAGGGTTACTGGATTTGAAAAGAAATTGTAAAGTTACACAGTGAAAGTGCATATGTATAACTGAAGCAGAAGGTCGTAAGTCTAAATAGATAAGGTTTATGATAAAATAGGGAGTTTGGGGGGAGGAAGAGAGACTAGATATTAGATGTAGTTCCTTAAGGGCAATGTTAACCATATGGAATAGGGTATTCATAAATTAGTAGAAAGTATTCTAAGAACTGAGCCAGCACTGGGATAGAGTGAGGAATTTTTAAAAATAGGCGTGCCTGCAAATAGGTATATAGTAGATAGGCAAGAGGGGAGGACTGCAGTTTGCCAGCGAACACTGGCAAGCAATCAAAGGTAATGAAAGCAAATACAGTGAACTCTCAATTAACAAAAACTCAAGCAACCAGAAAAAATTGAAAAAATACAGTACAGTATGAAAAATTCAGTTTTTCTTGTAATGCACTTCTTCTCCATGCAGAAACATACCTTATGTTTTTAGAGTTTGAGTTTTAAAAAAAGGAAGATGCAAATAAATTCACTCTCTCCCTAACCTGAGAACAAGTCAAACCATCATCATCATCTTCCTCTTCTTTCGGCTGTTCCCGTTAGGGGTCGCCACAGCGGATCATCTGTTTCCATTTCTTTCTGTCCTCTGCGTCTTGCTGTGTCACACCAGACATTTGCATGTCCTCTGTCACCATATCCATAAACCTTATCTTAGGCCTTCCTCTTTTCCTGTTACCTGGTAGCTTCATCCTTAGCATCTTTTTCCCAATATACTCAGCATCCCTCCTCAGCACATGTCCAAACCAATGTAGTATTGCCGCTCTGGCTTTGTCTCTAAACCTTCCAACCTGGGCTGACCCTCTAATATACTTATTCATAATCCTGTCCACCCTCGTCACACCCAGTGCAAATCTTAACATCTTTAACTCTGCCACATCCAGCTCTAACTCCTGCCCTTTTGTCAATGCCACTGTCTCCAACCCATATAGCATAGCTGGTCTCACTACCCTCTTGCAGACCTTCCCTTTCACTCTTACTGGTACTCGTCTGTCACAAATCACTCCTGACACTCTTCTCCACCCACTCAATGCTGCCTGTACTCTCTTCTTCACCTCTCTTCCACACTCACCATTACTCTGAACTATTGATTCCCAAGTATTTAAACTTATCCACCTTCGCCACCTCTACTCCTTGCATCCTCACCATTCCTCTACCCTCCCTCTCATTCACACACATATATTCTGTCTTAGTCCTGCTGACCTTCATTCCTCTTCTCTCTAGAGCATATCTCCATCTCTCCAGGGTCGTCTCCACCTGTTCCCTGCTCTCAATACAGATCACAATGTCATCTGCAAACATCATAGTCCACGGGGACTCCTGACTGATCTCGTGTGTCAACCTGTCCATCACCATTGCAAATAAGAAAGGGCTCAGAGCTGATCCTTGATGTAATCCCACCTCCACCTTAAATGCATCTGTCACTCCCACCGCAGACCTCACCACTGTCACACTACCCTCGTACATATCCTGTACCACTCTTACATACTTCTCTGACACTTCCGATTTCCTTATACAATACAACAACTCCTCTCTAGGCACCCTGTCATATGCTTTCTCTAAGTCTACAAAAACACAATGCAGCTCCTTCTGACCTTCTCTGTACTTCTCCGTCAACACTCTCAGAGCAAACATTGCATCTGTAGTGCTCTTTCCCGGCATGAAACCATACTGCTGATCACTAATCATCACATCCCTTCTTAACCTAGCTTCCACTACTCTTTCCCATAACTTCATGCTGTGACTGATCAGTTTAATCCCTCTGTAGTTACTACAGCTCTGCACATCACCCTTATTCTTAAAAATCGGTACCAAACACTTTTTCTCCATTCGTCAGGCATACTCTCACTTTCCAAGATTTCATTAAACAATCTGGTTAAATACTCCACTGCCATTTCACCTAAACACCTCCATACTTCCACAGGTATGTCATCTGGACCAACACCCTTTCCATTCTTCATCCTCTTCATAGCTGTCCTTACTTCCTCCTTGCTAATCCACTGCACTTCATGATTCACTATCCGCACAACATCCAACCTTCTCTCCCTCTCATTCTCTTCATTTATCAACCCCTCAAAGTACTCTTTCCATCTGCTCAACACACTCTCCTCACTTGTGAGTATGTTTCCCTCATTATCCTTTATCACCCTTACCTGCTGCACATCTTTCCTAGCTCGGTTCCTCTGTCTAGCCAATCGGTGTAGGTCCTTTTCTTCCTCCTTAGTGTTCAGCCTTTCATACAACTCTTCATATGTCTTTATCCTTAGCCTTCGCCACCTCTCTATTTGCCATGCACCTCTTCTCCTTATACTCCTGTCTACTTTCATCTCTCTGACAATCCCACTTCTTCTTTGCCAACCTCTTTCTCTGTATACTCTCCTGTACTTCATTCCACCACCACGTCTCCTTGTCCTCTTTCCTCTGTCCAGATATCATGTCAAGCACCTTTCTAGCCGTCTCCCTTACTAGCTCTGCTGTAGATACGCAGCTATTTGGTAACTCTTTACTGCCACCCAGTGCCTGTCTTAACTCTTCCCTGAACTCCACCTCACAATTACCCTTTTTTAATTTCCACCGTTTGATCCCTGGTGCTGCCCTCACACTCCTCCTCCTCTTCTTGATCACCAACGTCATCCTGCACAACCACCATTCTATGCTGCCTAACTACACTTTCCCCGGTCACCACTTTACATTCTCCAATCTCCTTCAGACTGGCCCTCCTACATAAGATATAATCCACCTGTGTGCATCTTCCTCCACTCTTGTATGTCACCCTATGCTCCTCCCTCTTGTTAAAATACGTATTCACCACAGCCATGTCCATCCTTTTCACAAAATCCACTACCTTCTGCATTCCTTTGCTTAACACCATACCTACCCATCACTTCCTCATCCCATCTCTTCCCTTCACCAACATGCCCATTGAAATCTGCTCCAATCACCACTCTCTCACCCTTGGGTACAGTCATCACCACTTCATCCAACTCACTCCAAAATGTTTCTTTCTCATCCATCGCACACCCAACTTGTGGAGCATGTGCACTAACAACATTCATCATTACACCATCAATTTCCAGCTTCATAAACATCACTCTATCCGACACTCTCTTCACCTCCAAAACACTTTTACCATACTGTTCCTTCAGGATAACTCCTGCGCCATTTCTTCTCCTGTCCACACCATGATAAAACAATTTGAACCCAACTCCGATACACCTAGCCTTACTTCCCTTCCATCTGGTCTCTTGTGCACATAATATACCAAACCTTCCTTCTGTCCATCATATCTTCTAGCTCTCTCCTTATACCAGTCATACTGCCAACATTCAAAGTTCCGACCCTCACTACCACAGTCCTAGCCTTTCTCCTCTCTTCCTGCGTTCGGCCATGCCTTCCCCCTCTTCTCCTCCTTCGGCCAACAGTAGCCCAATTTCTGCCAGCACGCTGTCGGCTAACAGTACTGGTGGCGGTCATTGTTAACCTGGGTCTCGACCGATCCGGTATGTGAATATTTACTGATGTCCGCATGAATGATTTGGTGAAGTTTTACTCCCTTCCTGACGCAACCCTCCCCATTTATCCAGGCTTGGAACCGGCACAAAGAAATGCACTGGTTTGTGCATCTCAAGTCAAACCAAACAAGTCAAATTGCTAAAATGTCAATACCCGCTCCATATTCAGTCAGTGTACATCAGATTGCACATTCTCTCTGTTCTCCCTCACGCAGTGTCTTCAGCTTTCATACATGCATTCTCTCTCTCTTTTCATTTCATTCAATTTCAATCCACTCAGCATGTCACTGAAAACTGTTGTGTGCCACGCTTTCTAGCGGAAATATAAGTTTAAAATATCATCATTCCTACCAAGCTTTTAATTACTGTATTTCAATATTAAAATCAAATTAATATAGTGTTGATGGTATGGTATAGTATAGGGTACAACATTTGTCAGGTCTGCTTTTAATAGTAACTCTCAAGCAACCAGAAACTACACTTCTCCAGCATCTACCAATCCCATAAGTGCCTGTTAACTGAGAGTTTACTGTAATTTCAGAAGGGTAAGGTGATGGAGTGGGATGAGGCTAAACAGGAGTTTTGACTGCAACTTGGAGACTGCCTTCACTGTCAAGGATTGATAACATAGCTTAGGTTAAGACAAAGAGTTGGGAGAATGCTGAATGAGTAACCAGCTTTGGTTGAGTGTACAACAGAAGATGCTTTTGAAAAGGGATAATTAGTTGGTCATATAATTATTGCACGAAAGTTGTAAGAATTAGTCGGATAAGGTTAGGAAATATTGAAAAAAAAAAAGAATACAAACCTAAATTACAAAGTAACAATTGAGATATCTTTATTTCTAGAAAATGAACAGCAAAGTCCACAAGGGTTACGCAAGTAGACTTCAGATGATTTTCCTTAGGTAGACAGTAAATACTAAAGATGCAATGGATGGGAAAGACAGAGGAAATTAGGAATATGTTTTTGGGAATTTAACATACTGACAGATTTTTAAAAAATCATTTGTAGTACTTTTGACTGAAATGAGCCAATAGTAACTTTGGCAGCGATTCTGTTGAGCTGGGCTTTAGGATCTGAATTGCTAAGTTTAATGTTATTGACAGCAAAAAAAATTTAAACCAACTAGAATGGAAGTACAGAATGTTGAAAAGGAAATAAACATCATACCTCCAGTTCTTTTATGAAAGGGAAAGAGTACATTTCATAGAAATAGCTGGACTTTGTGGGGCCAATTCCTGCAAAGTAATGCTCAGGAGGAGGAGGAGTGATATTTAATGCAATTCAGCTTTGTAATGTTGGAGTGAATTATTATTTTTTTAAATAAAACTATGTATGCTGCAAGACAGTAATAATGGAAAATGTTATTGAGGTTTGTTTTCTTTTGTATTAAAGTATGCAAACTCATGTTGCCACTTACTGTGATGATGTAATGAAGATATTTAAAAATAATTTCTTTGATTCTGTAGTATTGCACTATTTCACCTATCTGTTGATAATTAAAAAAGATGCAAGATTAAAGTTTTCTATCATTGGTTGCTTTACTAGATCACAGAAGTGTGCCTCTACTGTAGTGTCCAGCCATACATCATCCTCACCTTGTGTTAGAGCGTCATCACTTACATGTTAAATGTAAAAGCATCTTTATAATCACATTCTCCTGTCTCTTTTGTAAATAATTTGCATGCATATTATTTTAAGAATTCAGCCTAGTTAATTGAGGTCCCATACTTAGATGCTAGTGTATTTTGTAGATTATTTTGATTTCCTCTCCTACTAAGGAATTTATATTGCCATGGCAAAATGGAGGCAATTCATGGCTGCAAAATGAAAAGGGTTGAACATTTGTATTTTAATATTTATCTGAAATGTTGATATTTCTCCTCTTTAAGGTGTTGATCCAATTATTTGGGAACAAGCTAAAGTGGATAACCCTGACCCTGATAAGTAAGTACATTGCTTCCACATTGTTGTGATTAGTCTTTGTTGTATTGTGTGGTACTGTCGCACTTTCTGTTTCTGCAAGTTGTAATTTTCAAGTAAATGATAATATTTTTTCCATTTAAAATCTGTAGCAGTAATTATTATACTTTTTAAATTCTTCATTCTCTGACATTTGAGAGGTGCCAAGTAAGTTTTTTCCTGTCTTAAAAGTTTTATTTTCTGTATAGTTTGGTCATGCACTGCAATTCACTCTTACCCCATGAGTGTTGGTGTCCAAAGAACTGGTAATACAGCCTATTCACCCTACTATGTCTTTTTTCTCAAGATTTTCAAGTTCTGCAATTTACTACATACTAAATAACACACAGCAAAGGGAATCACAGCACCACAATGTAGGATTGTAACTACTTTTGTCCTTTGTTAAACAGACTTCTTCAGAACACTTGCTGTTATGTCAATACATTGTTTAAAATAAATATCTTTGTGACTCTAGATCAAATGATTAAAAACAATATTACTTCTTTGTATCAGAATCACTTAGTATTCGGCCAGCTCCTGTGTTTTCAGTTACCGAAGTCATCAAAAAGCTAAGTACCCCGTTGGAGAACCTTTTCTTGCCTCAGCCGATGTCAGATAAAACTGCAAAAGTTAATAACTGTTTGTCCTGTGGTAAACAAATACCTCATAAGGACTTCCATTCTTACTGCCTTCCCTGCCTTGGCCCAGACCACGACTTCTCGGCCTGTGCTTGCTTCAATAAGCGCACTCTCAGGCGCCGGGCAGAATTTGCTGAAGACTTTTTTTGGGGAAAATTACTCCTATATCATGCCGTCGAAACAACCGACAACACATATTTCCAAAAAACTGAAGGACCGGGACCGACATTCTCGGCCCGCGACTTCCACCGACACCACGCCAAAACCTACCGCGAGTGCATCGGTCTCTTCGGAGGCGGTAATTCAACCGCTCCAGACCGACGACACCACTTTACCGCACACTTCGGCCCCGGAGGCTACCCCGGTGCCGGTGGTTGATTTTCCTCCTGAAACCGAAGGCCAAGATTTGCCTGACACCATACCAGTGGACAAAGTTACTCCAGCATGTGGGGCAGCTAGGCCTCCGGTGTCTATGTCCATCAAGGCCTACACATGTGCTAAGGCTGCCAGCCAGGCTAGGTCTCACCCTCCTAAATCTTTTTCCCAGGGTCCCACTTCTGATAAACAGATCATGACTTTAGCTGCAGATCTAATTTCCTTAATCAGAGGCTCCCAGGCTCATCCAGACAGAGGTTATCAGCCACCTGCAGACAAAAGGCCTAGGGTTGAGCAGACAGATACCTTTTCCTCAGATGAAGCCTCTGGTGACTCAGGCCATTCAGATTCCCAGGAAGAATCCTTCCAGGCCTACGAGGATTCTGATGCTGAGGAGTCTATTACCTCTGCCTCTCCTCCTGAGGATATTTCTTTCGGGGAAATTCTCCACTCCATGAGAGAGCATTTTCAGTGGCAGGGCCAGGATTTCTCCGACTCCAGGAAAAGGCTTCGTACTTTCCTTAAGTTACCCCAGCACAGGCCTTTAGCTATGCCCCCAGTGTTAGATGTATTGGATGATGTGTACTCAGATTCGAGTGCTTCTCCTGATTCTCTCCCTCCTGCTCCTGTCAAGCCAGACAGATATTACAGGGTTCCTGAAACGCATAAACATCTCTTTAAGGCCCATTCTGCTGATCTAGAAACTATTTCCCAGGGGCCCAAATGAGTGGCCACTTCCACGGCCAAAAATCCTTTGCCCGCAGACAGGGAATCTAGGTCCCTGGAGAGGTGGGGCAAAAAAGTTTATACCTCAGCCACCCTTGCCATGAGGGCCCTTAACTGTCTTTTTCATATGTTTCAGTATCAGGATTTCTTGATGGATGATTTGCAGAAAAAGTTAGCCTCTCCTGAGCCTTTAGATAGAAAGGCCTTGCAGGATTTGGTTCATAATACCCAGCAGGTTAGCAGTCATTTTCTTCAGTGTGGTTATGATGCATTGGAAGCTTCATGTAGGGCAGCTATGACAGGGGCTGTCATACGTAGACATGCTTGGTTGAAAGAACAGGCATTGCCAGATCATGTTAAAGTAAAGCTTCTAGATGCACCTCTGGAAAAACACAAGCTATTTGGTGCTAATGCTCAGGATGTGTTGAAATCAATTGAGGAAAAGGCTAAATCAGTGCAAACAGTCAAGGATTTCCTCCAGGTTCAGCCACCAAGGTTCAGCAGGAATTGGCCTTCGAAGAATTGGTCCTTTCCAGACACTGACAAGTTCCAAAGGGGAAAAAACAGGCGTGCTCGAGGTAGAGGGCAATACCGAGGCTCCTACAGGGGCCGCCAATGGCAACCGACTAATCAGAGAAGTGGCGCAGGGAGTTCAGCTTCACCACAGGGACAATCACAATGACTTGACTTTGACACCGCCGACCAAGGCTCAAAGAGAAGCACCTTTAGGCGGAAAATTATCCTTATTTTCAAAAAATTGACACGTTTTAACAAAGGACAAATGGATTCTGGACGTAATAGACAAAGGTTACAGGTTCCACTTCCATACCTTACCAACAAGACAAGGCATGCCAAACCTGCCACAAAATCAAAGGGCAGAGGCACTCATACAAGTTTCAAAGCTGCTACAAATCAAAGCAATAGAAAAGGTTCCTCCTCAGGAACAAGGCCAGGGATTCTACTCAAGACTGTTCCTTGTTCCAAGAAAAAGAAAAGCAATGGAGACCTATACTGGACTTGTCCGCTCTAAACACTTTTCTCATTGTGCCAAAATTCAAAATGCTGACGTTACAGCAACTTCTTCCCATGCTGGGCAAGGGGTCTTGGCTGGTTACTCTGGACCTCAAGGAGGCATTACCTGCATGTCCCAATCAGACACAGTTGCAGAAGATACCTCAGATTTCTTGCAGGGTCAGAGCATTATCAATTCTCAGCATTGCCTTTTGGCTTATCTACTGCGCCCAGAGTATTCACGAAATGCCTGGCATCAGTAATTGCACACTACAGACTCCAGGGGATACAAATATACCCTTACCTGGACGACTGCCTTATACAAGCGGACAGCAAGCAAGCCTTGATAAGAAACTTGAACTATGTCATTCACTTACTACAGGCTTTGGGATACACAGTCAACATTCAAAAATCAAGACTACTACCATCCCAACAAATAATTTTTCTAGGAGCCAAACTGGACACAAACTCACAAATGGCTTTCCTCACAGAAGAGAAACAAGAACAATTACCAGATTACTTCAAAAGCCTAGCAAAGCACACCCAGATGACTGCAAGGAAAATCCTGCAGGCCCTGGGTTTCATGGCATCTTGCATTCTTCTGATTCCACTGGCAAAGACTACACATGAGAAATCTACAATGGTACCTAAAAAGTTTATGGTCTCAACACAGCCACAACTTAGAAGCAATTATTCCACTCATTCCATGTCTACAAAAGGAATTTTTGTGGTGGGCACAAGCAAGCCAGCTAAACAAAGGCATGTCTTTCAACAAACCTCAAACAAGCCAAACCATTACAACAGACGCCTCAGATCATGGATGGGGGGCGCACATGGAGGGCAGATGCATTCAAGGGCAATGGGCACCCCGGGAAGTGCATCTACACATCAATCAAAAAGAGATGTTGGCAGTGATTCATGCAATCGAGGCTTTCGGAAAATTTCTTCAGCAAGGTCATCTGCTAATAAAGACAGACAACACCACTGTTATGTGGTACATAAACAAACAGGGAGGCACTCATTCTTACCCCTCTGCAGACTAACAATGACTCTTTGGGAAAAGTCCCTGAAACTGAACATACAGTTGCAATCCCAGTTTGTTCCAGGCAAGGACAATGTTCTGGCGGACAGTCTAAGCAGAAACATCTTGGACCCGCATGAATGGATGTTGCATCCAGACATTTTTTCACAAATAACTCATGCATGGGGGAGGCCGGACATAGATCTCTTTGCCTCACACCTCAATCATCATCTGAAGAAGTTCTGCTCGAGGACACACCATCCTCAAGCCTGGAGAATGGATGCTCTCTCCTTCAGCTGGAACTCTCTAACAATCTATGCATTCCCACCTCTACCATTAATGACCAAGGTGTTACTGAAGATCAAAGCAGAACAACCGAAAGGCATTTTGATAGCTCCAGACTGGCCAAGACAGCACTGGTATTCATTACTAAGGAGCATAACTCGCACCAAGCCGTGGCCCCTGCCTCAATGGCCTCTGCTTTTGACTCAGCACAATTACAGGACGGTTCATCCCAACCTGCAAACATTGCAGCTGACAGCTTGGAGGGTTCTATGACTTCTCCCCATATCTCTCTCTCCAAGAAAGTTCAAGAGATCTTACTGGAAGCACGCAGACCTTCCACCAGAAAAACTTATTCAGCCAAATGGAAGAGATTCAACATCTGGAATGCCAACAAGGGTCAGGATGCATCAGTAATGAGCATCCCACAGATACTAGAATACTTGGCAGAAATGCTACATAATGGCCTTTCATATTCTTCCATAATAATACACGCTTCAGCAATTTCAGCAAAATACAACAGTGATCCACCTGTGTTTTCACATCCTTTGCTAAGACAGTTTCTAAAAGGGATAAAGAATATCAAACCTCCCAGAAAACCACCAGTGCCTGCATGGGACCTCAACTTCGTGTTGGAAAAATTAACTCTTCCTCCTTTTGAGCCAGCAGCATCTTCAGAATTGTAATTTCTCTCCTGGAAAACACTTTTCCTGTTGGCAATTACCTCAGCAAGAAGAGTCTCGGAGATACAGGCCCTCATGGCAGTACCTCCATTTCTCATTTTTCATCAGGACAGAGTTTCTTTAAGAACCAATCCTTCATTCATGCCAAAAGTGATATCCAGGGTGTCTCTAAATCAAGCAATTCACCTGCCTATCTTCTTTCCCAATCCACAAAATAAAGGAGAAAAGCTGCTGCACACTTTGGACATACACAGGCAATTGCGCTACTACTTGGACAGAACAAAAGCCAACAGAAAGTCTGATCAACTATTTGTAGCTTACGCTGCTGGAGTACAAGGAAAGGCAATTTCCAAACAAACAATTTCAAAATGGATTGGACACTGCATCAGATTCTGTTATTCTTTCCATGGAAAAGGTGTGCCAGCCAATATCAGGCCACACTCCACCAGAGGTATAGCCACCTCCACAGCCTTTCTAAGAGGGGTGGCTACAAAGGACATTCTAGAAGCTGCTACATGGATCTCCGTGCATACATTTTCCAAACACTACAGCCTGCCTTTATATTCCAGATCCCGAGCAGGCTTTGCTTCGGCAGTCCTGCAGGGCATTTTAGCTACACCATCTTTATCTTAGATCCTACCACCCCCAGCTTGGCTATGGTATTCAACCCATATGTAAGGACTGCAGTTGCATTCTTGAAGGACATAGTACAGTTTTGTACCTACCATAAATGTAGATGTCCGATAGATATGCAACTGCAGTCAGGTTTTCCTTCCCTCCTACCTCTCTGTAAATTCTCCTTTTTGGGTCCACTTCCCTTTTTCAAATTAGCTGGGGATATCTGTTATGGTGTATCTGTTTATTACTGTTGTGCATGTCTGGAATTTTTTATCCAGTCTCTAAATTTAGCCTTCCTTGGAGGGCACCTGGCATCTGGGGCAAGAAACACTGAAGAAGATGGCGTCGGCTGATGCTTTTATACCCCAGCCGCTCTGACGTCGGGGAAGAGGCGACATCAGCCGACGCCGGACCCGGACTTTGGAATCCGGCCGACCGAAGGGCGGCCTGAGGCAGGACAACCCATATGTAAGGACTGCAGTTGCATATCTATCGGACATCTACATTTATGGTAGGTACAAAACTGTACTTTTCTGCACCCCCCCAAGCCTTTTAGCTTATCAGTGGGAGTGGTAAGCAGGTAGCCTATCTACAACAAGAAGAGTGGTTCTGGCCCAGAAGTTGTAGTTTATTGGCTGTTTGGGCAGTTTTTCCCATCCCTTTCAACTTTTTGGTTTAAAAGCCCATGTTTGCGTGGGTTTGCACTTAAGCTCTGCAGATATAGTTTTGGTGTCCTGTAGACTGCAAGAGTTCTTCCATTTTATGATTTTTTTCTAATTTACTGCTTTCTGCACTTGGTTTTAGTCGTTTTTTTTTTTAATTTAATTGCATTTATTTAAACTGTATTGCTTTAATATTGCTACACATTCATGTGCTAGCTTGCCCTACATTTGAATTGTTTTACTGCTGTTTTAGCTGTCTTCCTGTTAAAAAAAAGTTCTAAGCTCGTTTCCCACTTTTCCTGTAACTAGTCCAGTCCAGATATAGATTTGCTGTTTCCAGGAATGTTTATAAGTTTCTGAGCCCCCCCAAGCCTTTCTGTGTTGGAGAGAAGCCTTCTAGCTTATCAGTGGGAGTGGTAAGCACTAGGTAGCCTATCTACCACAAGAGGAGTGGTTTCTGGCCCTGAAATTGTAGTTTATTGGGTGTTTGGGCAGTTTTTCTATCCCTTTCAACTGTCTGGTTTAAAAGCCTGCGTTTGCATGGGTTTGTGCTTGTTTAAGCTCCACGCAGCGGCACCGAGCTAAGGTGTAAACTATTATCGGTGCCAGAAATTCTCCTCTTCAGTTTTTCCGTTAGATCTTGCTAGTTCTTTCTTGTTGTCTTGCACTTCAAATAGCTTAATCCCTTTGCACTTCAACAGGTTTTTGTAGCAGTTATTGTAGCACACCTAAGTGCCATCAGCACTAGTCGTTCTTCAGGAAGTAGCTCCACTTCTTAGTAGTCACGACCACCTCTCCTGGCATGATTAAAGAGCAGTTCCCACTGCTTTCTCCTATTAACCTGGTGCACTTAGGCATTCTGAGGCAGTGTAGCAGCTGCCTCATGTACACAGACAACCCCCTCCTCTTACCTCCCAACACTAAGACTTGTGAGAGATGCACTTATATCACCAAATTGGAAGTTGTACACACTCCAGCCAAGACCAGACTAGCTGGTCAGCAGGAGGTCAACACCTGCAACACACCACATGAAGCATGTAGCCCTCCAGAGCACCTACCATCACAGCTCTCATATAAAACACAAACAACACACACACACCTTCGCGGAGGCTGTCAATAGAAATTTACCCAAACAGCAGAGTCCTCCAAGACAGAAACACACTCAACTTCCACAACACAGCACAAACTACAGGACACATAGCTTACCTCCACAGTGTGCCCCTCAACCTAAGCCCCTAAGGCTAATCATAGGTGACTCAGTAGTGAGGCACACAGATGTCCCACTCACTAGGTTGAATAAGGAGAAGGTAACAGTCAGCTGTCTGTATAACTCTGTCATTGTCCATGTGGGTGTGAAAGTCCTGAGATGCACCTCCCTGGACTACATGAAAAGAGACGTGGTGGAGCTCTTGGATTATGTGGACCAGGCAGGTAGGACTGTAGCCCTGAGCAGTATCCTACTGTCACCCAGAGTAATACTCAGTAAAAACAACAAATGATTGACTTCAACAATTGGCTAAGTTTCTGGTGTCATTCTAAGGGGATCTAGTATCTATCTGCTTGGGATGACATGATTGACAAACCTCGATGCTTTGCCAGAGATGGCCTGCATCTGCCATCCCTGGGTTTCCAGGTACTGGCTAAGGCTCTTGCCACCCCTCTAGTGCCTTTTTTAGGCAGTGTTCCAAAGACCAAATTATCACCATAACCCCTAAAAATAAATGCATTCTGAGGGTCATGCTGCTCAACGCTAGAAGTCTAAATCTCAAGATGCACTCGCTCGAAGCACTCCTCAAAATGGAGAATATCGACATTTGTGCTGTAACAGAGACCTGGTTTAAAGCAGCAGGAAGCACCCCTGCGCTACCAGCCTATAATTCATTCCACACCTTTCGACTATGAAACATGGACTGAAGCTCCAAAGGCAGTGGTGTCTCCATATTCATAAAGGATATGCACACCTCCAGACTAGTAGCCCAGCATAACGTATCTGAGACACTTCAGGTACAACTAATATTGGGTAAGACTGTGATCCAGGTCATAGCCTGCCATAGGTCCCCAACCATGTCTCTAGACTCTCACTCCATGTTGCTTAGCAGACTGGTGTCTGTCATGGTCCATCCCAACACTCTCATACCAGGAGATGTCAACTAACCCCTCCATCAACTGGGAAAACTACTCAAGCACCAATACACTGGCCCAAGACTTCCTGGAATTCTTCATTTCCAGTGCCCTGGACCAGCTCATTCTGAACCCTACTAGAGGAAGCAGCATCCTTGACCTGGTTGTTACTAACATGGGCGACCGTCGCTCTACACCAATAGTCAGTCCCTCCCTGGTCAGATCCGACCATAAACTAATCACTATGGAAATCCACACTTCACCCACA
Organism: Protopterus annectens; assembly: GCF_019279795.1. Lineage (NCBI taxonomy): Eukaryota > Metazoa > Chordata > Ceratodontiformes > Protopteridae > Protopterus > Protopterus annectens. The sequence goes on along the minus strand of NC_056728.1, from coordinate 978,729,545 downwards.
CACCCACAGAGAATACCACCTTGAAAAACTTCTCCAAAGCTGACTTTGGTCTCTGAAAAACAGAGGTGGCTAACTTCATGGCACCCATGGCAATGGAAAAATAGCTGCATGACTACCGAATCATACACCAATGCACTGTACAAACATGTACATAAATGCATGGAACTAGCCATACCCCACAGAAGAAAGACTCTCTCCTCCAAAAAAAGGAAGCCAATCTGGTAGTCCCCTGCCATTAATAAACTACAACAGAAGGAAGAAACTGTTGCAGTAAAAGGTGAAGTCCCAAGACTGGAAAAACTCCCTTATTAGCCTCAACAAAAAGTTGAGATCCTTCATCAAATTCTTCAAAGCCAGCTATGAAGGCAGAATTGCAGCAGACATTAAAATCAACCACAAAGCCTTCTACAGTTATATCAAGAATCTCTACGGCAAAACCCAGATTTGCTCTGATCTACTGTACAGTGGTACCTCCTGTGAGATATTGCCAACATACTGGCCAAGTGCCAACTTTACCCCTCTCTCTCCCTCCTAAAGAACCAATCACAATGTCAGAAGAATGCCAGGCACCCAGCATTACTGCAGCACATGTTAAAGCTGCATTGTCCAAGGCCAAGAATACAGCTTCCATGGGACCTGATAATATCCCTGTGTTCCACATGAATTACAAAGCGAACTGGCACCACATCTGTGTGCCCTGTTCAGTCACAGCCTCAACTCAGGCTTTTCCCTACTAAATGGCGCACTGCTACAGTCATCATTCTCCATAAAGAGGAGCAACTACAGACCCTGGGAATTATTGCCCTATTAGCCTGACGAGTCTGATATGTAAAGCTATGGAGTGCATCATCATGGACCTGATTAACAGAATATAGGAAATCTCCAAACTCTAGACCCCACGCAGTTTGACTTTGCGAAAGGGAGATCATGCCTGCTTAACCTGGTTGACTACTTTGAGTTAATCACCAGGGCTGTTGATGAAGGGGTTACATATTACTAGAATGAAAGATCAGAAATGCAAATGTATGTACATCGACACATAAAGGTCGATGTACATACAGAGCGAAACAAGTAAAGGGCGAAAACCGGAACGCCAGATGTGTTTCTTAGCCAGCAACATGCTGGTGGGGATAAGGAAATATATCCTTTTCCCCACTGTGGTGCGGTCTCTGAATTGGTTTATTTAATTAGGGGGGTGTGGGGGGGAGAAGCTCCCCACATGGGCGGTGCAGGGGGGCTTCCCTCTGCAAAAGCAAAATAATTTAGTTTTTTATTTGGACTTTTACGTACCAGTGTGGCGCATTTTGATGATGAAACATGTTCGGTGTTTCGATTTTTGCTGTTTTTGTGTTTTGCTGTGTATGTACATCGACCTTTATGTGTCTATGTACATACATTCGCTGTTTAGTACTTTCTTAGTTTCAGTATAGACCCGGATGAAGGTAAGGCGAATACAGGCCCTGGGAATTATTGCTCCATTATCCTGACAAGTCTGATATGTAAGGCTATAGAGCGCATAGTCATGGACCTAATTAACAAGGATATAGGGAATCTCCAAACTCTAGATCCCACGCAATTTGATTTTGGGAAAGTTAGATCATGCCTGCTTAACCTGGTTGACTTCTTTGAGTCAGTCACCAGAACTGTGGAAGACAGCAGGGCAGTTTATACAGCCTACCTCGATCTGGCCAAGGCCTTTGATACCATTCCTCACTTAGGAATTATTGATAAATGCACCAAACTAGGCATTAACCCCTGTATCACTAGGTGGGTTGCAAATTGGCTCACAAGATAGAACACAGGGTGTGAAAGTAGCGGACTCCAAGTCAGACTGCCGACCAGTCATGAGTGGAGTCCCATAGGGATTGGTCCTGGTTCCTTTCCTGTTTGGCATTTACTTCTCAGAAGTCCAAGCCAACGCAAAGGGACTCTGGCGGACCAAGTTTGCAGACTACTGCAAGCTGGGAGCCATTATTAAACTCCCTAAGTGATGCAGACATCCTACAGAAAGGCCTCACTGAGACCAGTGACTGGTGTTGAAATCATGGCCTTAAGCTTAACACCGAAAAATGCATAGTCATCCCCTTTGGTAAAAACTAATTTCCTACTAATTACAACATTGATGGGAGCCCCTGAACACTGAAGGCGTTATAAGAGATTGGGGACACAGGTTGACAACAACCTGTCCTTCAGCCACCACATTACCATTGTGATCAAAAAGTCTTTTTGTGTGGCACATCTCATTACCAAGGGTTTTGCATCCAGGAAGAAAGAGGTCATCATTTCTCTCTACTCTTCCCTCATTAGACCAATCATCGAGTATAATGCCCTATTTAGTATGTACCTCACTAGACACTTGCAACAGCTGGAAGAGGCCACAGAAGTACCTCACAAAGAGGATCCTAGGCATTAAACACATGTCCTACACGCACAGACTCAAAAGACTCCAGCTATTCTCTGTCTCATATTGCTTACTTAGAGGTGCTCTCTTCTTGACTTACAAAGCCATGTCTGATCCAGCTCTGTTAGAAACTCTACATCTAAAGAAATGTCAATCCCTCCGGACCACACACTCCAGAGACCTCAACCTCATTACCACAATCAACAGAACATGCTGGAGGGACAGGTTCATAACCCAGAGACTGCCCATGCGCTGGGATAGACTTCCGATACATGTCAAGCAGAGCACCTTGCTGTCCCTCTTCAAGAGAAATCTTGATGAGTGGATGGGAAATAGAAAGTTCAACCCGGGGATTACTCCAGTGGCTCTGCTTGATAGAGGCACTGGGAACTAACGTTGGGCAGTATGATGCCAGGGCACTTCTGTGGGCTAGGCTTGTAAAGGCTACTTCGCAAATCACTGTTTAAACTTCTGCAACAGGACATGCCATCAACCTTCTCCACCAAACTTCTTGATTCAACCTGAGAAGTCACTACATCTCTGGTAGAGTTCACCAAACCCAAAAAGAAAATCTCCATTGTCTCCATTGCCCAGACAACATTTATTTCATAAAAGCCCCCAAACTGTGGCAGTCTTTCCCTTGAACCAAAATAAAGTCAACTATTCCAAAGTCAGGCTACTACTGAAAGCCTAGCTTTATAGGCAAGGTAAGTGCAATTGCAGCAAGTCTAGTTATATTACCTAGCTCTGCAGCTATACTGCATTCCACGTAATGCTGTTCTACACTGAACTTGTCACTGAATTACATGTCTGTGTAAATATGTACATAACATTGTATTGTTCTCAGCACTAGCGTAGTGCTGTATCATTTTTCTTGTGTTTTGTATTTGACTTTAGAAGATGTTCTTCATAGTCAGTGTTGCAGCACTAATCCTTGGGACTTACTGCCATGTAGAAGTCCATAACACACCTGATTTCCAGAGTCTTATCATCCCAAGCTGACTGACATCAGCACCATCTTCATTTCTTTCATGCAGCCCAATGCATTTCATGTGTGTTATATGATCACAGTATGTCAGTTGGCTCATGATTCCAAAGTTCCTCTGATTCCAAACAGATAAGCACCCCATTGGGGAAAAGTCTTCTGTAATTAATGTTCGAAAAACTTAGTAACTGTCCTGTGGGAAGCAAATCCTGCATAAAGACTTTTGCTGGTTTTGTTTGGAGCTTCAGCATGACATCTCTAACTGCTGTGACTATGCTAAATTCCATGCAGAAACCCTTGAGCATAGGGCCGAGGTACTCTCTGTACATATGGAATCCTCATCGTCAACAGCTTGTTTGGTAGTGTTTCAGTCTGCGTCTTCTGCAGGTTCTGCTACCACTCTGATGACCACTGATGTGATCCTAAAAAAATGAAAAGATGAAAAACCCAGGGATCCAGAGTCCACAGAAAAAGTGATAGCATCTACTTCTAAGCTGAAAGGAGGACCTTGGTGAGGTGCCTTTGCAGCCCCCAGGACCGGTGACTCTTAGGCCGGAACCCCCTGGCTAGGCCCCTTGTGAGGCTGCCATGGTTCCTAGCCTTCCCACTGTTACTACTACTGCTCATACGTCATTTAGGACTGATGCCACTACACAGGTGATCAGCATCTGACGTCAGAGTAGTAGTTTTGCAAGGAGACTTCACCTATCTGGTGACTTGTGGTGTTCCTTCTGAAGTTGGGCTCAGCCAATTGCATCCCTTGGCCATGCCTGTTAAATGACTATTAAAACTGAAACACCAACCATGGCTTCGCTTCCGCCTTTTTTCTGTGGGCTGCAGGCCAAAGTACAGGACCTGGTTAAGATAGCACAAGAATTCATGGCCTTCGTTAAAGCCAGAGAACCTTCTTAGACTTCAGAAGTCACTCCTGTTCTGACCAAAAGCATTAGGGATATAGCTTTCCCAGAGGAGGACAACTCCTAATATCTGAAGATGAGGAAGAACTCTCCTACTCAAGTCACTTGCAACCCCAAACCTACCCAGATTCAGATTCTGATTACACTCTTCTGTCTCCCTACCAGAAGACCTTTCCTTCAAAGACATATTACATAAAATGAAAGAAGCCTTTAACTGGGAAAGTAATCAGGTCTTCCAAGCTCAGATGCAATACAGGGAACTACTAACCTTACCCCTCCCTTTGACAGTTGGGTATTCCACCAGAACACGTACTGCTAAATAATATGTATGAGGACATAGCCCTTCACTTGGATTCCTTATCACCTGCTCCTAGGAAACCAGATAGGTTTTACAAGGTACTTGATTCACACAAGTATGTCTACAAAAATCCTAAAGCTGATTCCTCTTTAGTCTCAACTGAAGCTACCAAAGGGGTTCCCCAAAGGGCCATACCAGCACCCATTAACTAATGGCAGGGAAAGTAGATTCCTGGATAGGTGTGGCAATAAAACTTGTACCTCTGCTACCCAAGCCACAAGAGCATTAAGTTATCAGTTTCATAAAGTAAAATATTTAGAATCATTTCAAGACAAAATGTTAACAAAACTTGTTTTCATGTCAGACAGAAACTCGTACAAGGAGATGCAGAGCATTATCAAAGAAGCCTTACAGTTAGTCAGACACTCCTTAAAATGTAGTGATGACACTTTAGATGCTTTTTGCGGGGCAGCTGCCACATGATCAGTTATACGCAGAGATGCTTAGCCAAGAACTCAGCCATTGTCAGATCAGGTTATTGGATGCTTCACTGGACAAAGAGTTCTTGCTTGAACCCCCAGCTGTACAAGTCTTTGAGAAACTAGACAAAAATGCAAACAGATTAAAACTGTTGAAAAAAATTCTGCTTTGTCTCCAACTCTGAGATGTAATAGAAACTACCCCTTTATGACTTGGCCCTTCCCACCTAGATAAGACAGGGGAAGGCTTCCCTGAAAGAAGACCAAGGCATTCAGAAAGATGACAACCAGAACAGCCATAGGAGATAAATTGCTGCCAAAGAGCACACCCAACACAGAGAACAGATATGACTATTTGCTGTCCCTCCTTGCCAATTTAACCCTCCTTCCTCCCGGATTCCTAGCAGGCAGGCAGGCTTTCCCTCTTAAACCATTAGAAGACCTTTAGAAGGGATCAGTAGGTACTAAGCATTATTGAAAAGGGGTAGTTTTCCCAGTTCAGGCAAATTTCACCCTTTTTGGTTATGCAAAGACCTCTAAAGGAGCAAAAAAAAACCGATTTGCTGAGGCAAGGGTACATACAGCTTGTTCCACCAGGTCAACAGGGGAAAGGTTTATTCAGGACTCTTCCTGATCCCAAGAAAACAAAGAACCTGGAGACCTATCTTAGATCTCTCAATGTTAAACAAATTATTTCACATGCCAAAATTCAAAATGCTTACTCTGTGTAAGCTTTTGCCTATGATTTTTCAGGACGCCTCCATGGTTACAGTTGACCTAAAGGATGTGTTCCTTTCATGTAGCTATAGCTCTCAGCCACAGAAAATACTTAATTTTGTACTCTGCCATATGGGCTCCGTACTGGCCCAAGAGTGTTCAGAAAATGTTTGGCTTTCCTAATAGCACATTGCAGAACGCTGAGTGTGCACATCTGTCCCTACCCAGGCGACTGTCTCCTCCAAGGAAGGTCCACTGCAGAGATGCAGAGACCCTAGATGCTTTCCAGACTACTTCCAAAAGGTGGGTCCCATGTTGAAAATACAGAAGTCTCAAGTGACTCCCCAAACAAGGATCCTGTTTCTGGGAAACCATGATAGACTCCATCCAACAGAAGGCATTCTGGACAAAATAGTCTTTGTCACAGAATACTTGTACCACTTGCTTACAAAGTAGCTTATCTCAGCCAGAGATTACTTAAGGATCCTAGGATACATGGCTTTGTGTATCCCAATGGTCCCTTTAGCAAAGCTTCATATGAGGAAGATTAAAATGGTTTCTCAAAAATGTGTCTGAACAACACTCTCAGTCCATGGAAACCCTTTTCCCCTTGCTCTCATGACTCAGGAAGAAAACACAGGAGCAGGAGACAAGTCCATCACCACAGACAGCTCAAATTTATTTTTTATTTATTTTATTTATTTTTTTTTATTTGCTACGTACATGACAGGCTACAGCAGTACTCTAGCAGATTTCCTGAGCCAGGGACTTACTAGACCCAAGGGAATGGATGTTGAAAAGTTAAGTATTCCTAGTTCTTTGTACTCCTCACCCTCAGGAAGGGGAGGTTTTGCATGCCCCTGAAGACCACCTCAACCAAATAAGGGGATCAGTTTTCCACCCCAACCTGATGTCTCTCAATCTAACTGGCTGGAAGATTGGGCCGTAACACCCACCTTGATGCTTTATCCTAAGCAGGTGTTATCTGTTCTTAAGGAGCCAAGAAAGCTGAACACCAGGAAATCAAACATGGCAAAATGGAAAAAGATTCTGCATGTAGTATCACAGCCAAAAAAGTATTCCAGCTCAAGCAGACATTTTTTTTCAGTATTGCTTAATCTGTCTCACCTATTTGAACAGGATTATTTTTACCCCAACATAAATGTTCATGCTTCAGCAATTTCAGCTTGCTTGGCTGCAGACTACCCACCACTTTTCTCACCTGCACATGAAACTGTTTCTGAGAGGGGTGATACACGTAAGACCTGCCAGGAGGAACTGTATCCCTACATGGGACTTAAATTATGTTTTGGAGTAGCCAGCCCTGCTACCCTTCGAACTGGCTGCTGCCTCTCCCCTCAGGATGCTCACTTGGAAGGTTACCTTTCTTATTATGTGTCTTGTATGTGTCAGATGTCCTTCAAGGATGCATATGCAGTCCTTACATATGGGTTGTCCTGCCTCAGGCAGCCCTTCGGTCGGCCGGATTCCAAAGTCTGGGTCCGGCGTCGGCTGATGTCACCCCTTCCCCGACGTCAGAGCGCCTGGGGTATAAAAGCGTCAGCCGACGCCATCTTCCTCAGTCTTTCTTGCCGCGCGGTGCCCGAAGCAGAAGCAGTTCGCAAGTGCCGGTCGGCCAGCTCCTTTGATTTCAGCTACCGAAGTCTTCAAAAAAGCTAAGTACCCTGTTGGGGACTCTTTCTTGCCTCAGCCGATGTCAGATCAAACGGTTAAAGTTAATAATTGTTTAAATTGTGGGAAACAAATACCTCATAAGGATTTCCACTTTTTCTGCTTACCTTGCCTAGGCCCAGACCACGACGTCTCGGCCTGTACAGCCTGTGCTTCTTTCAATAAACGCACTCTTAGGCGTCGGGCAGAGTTTGCAGAGGTATATTTTGGGCAAATTTACTGTTATAAAATGCCGTCAGAGCTTCCGACAGCTCATTTACCCAAAAAAAGTAAAGAAAAGGACCGACGCACGCGGTCCGCAGTTTCGGCCGACTCCACGCCCAGGCCTACCGCTAGTGTCTCGGTCTCTGCTGAAACTGAATCTTTACCGGTTCCGACCGACAACACCGCACAGCCGGTACCTTCGGTACCGGAGGCCTCCTCTGGGTCGGTCTTAGAATTACCATCTGAAACCGGTGCTCCGGAGATCTGACACCATTTCTGTTGATAAAACTACTCCAGCACGTGGGGCAGCCAGGCCTCCTGTATCCATGTCCATTAAGGCTTTTACTCATGCTAAAGCTGCTAAACAGCCAAAATCTCTCCCTCCCAAGGCTATTCCTCAGGGATCCTCTACAGGTTCACAAATTTTGAGCTTAGCTGAGGACCTTATCTCCTTAATCAGGGGCTCTCAGCCACACCCTGACAGGGGCTCTCAACCACCTCCAGGCAAAAGGCCCAGGGTTGAGCAGACAGATCCCCAGTCCTCTGATGAGGCCTCAGATGACTCTGCCCTTTCAGATTACCAGGAGGAGGCTTTTCCGGCCTACGAGGATTCTGATGCAGAGGAATCTATTCCCTCGGCCTCCCCCCCTGAAGAGTTGTCCTTTGGGGAGACCCTTCACTCCATGAGAGAGCATTTCAAATGGCAAGGCCAGGAATTCTCTGATTCCAGGAAGAGGTTAAGGACTTTTTTGCATTTACCTCAGCATAGACCTTTGGCTATTCCTCCTGTTCTAAATGTTATAGAAGATGTGTACTCTGTGTCTAGTATTTCCCCAGACTCCCTTCCTCCGGCTCCTGTCAAACCCGACAGGTACTACAGGGTCCCGGACACACATCTATTCCTTTACAAGGGCCACTCGGCTGACCCAGAAACTATTTCCCAGGGGCCTAAAGGGGTTGCAACCACCACTACTAAGAACCCACTTCCTTCTGAAATGGAATCCAGGGCTTTAGAGAGATGGGGTAAAAAAGTGTACACTTCTTCCACTCTTTCTATGAGAGCATTGAATTGTCAGTTCCATATGATACAGTATCAAGAATATCTGTTAGATGAATTGCATAAAAAACTAACCTCACCTGAACCCCTAGATCGCAAGGCGCTTCAGGATCTGGTGCATAACTCCCAACAGGTTAGCAACCATTTCTTACAGTGTGGTTATGATGCATTGGAAGCTTCATGTAGATCAGCAATGACAGGTGCAGTCATATGTAGGCATGCTTGGCTGAAGGAACAAACACTGCCAGATCATGTTAAAGCAAAGCTTCTGGATGCACCACTGGAAAAACAAAAGTTATTTGGTTCCACGGCTCAAGAGGTCTTAAAGAATTTTGAGGAAAAGGCTAATCAGTACAGACAGTCAAAGATTTTCTCCAGGTCCAACCACCAAGATTCAGCAGAAATTGGCCTTCTAAGAATTGGTCCTTTCCAGACACAGACAGATTTCAAAGAGGCAAAAACAGGCGTGCCAGAGGTAGAGGGCAAACTAGAGGCTCCTACAGAGGACGTCAATGGCAGCCACCTAACCAGAGAGGTAGTGCAGGACCTACAACTGCTGCACAAGGACAAACTCAATGACTTGACTTTGACTTCGCCAACCAGGGCTCAATTGGAAGCACCTTTGGGCGGAAAGCTGTCTTTATTCTCAGAAAATTGGCACAGTATTACAAGGGACAAATGGACACTGCAAATAATAGACAAAGGATACATATTCCATTTTCATACATTACCAAAAAGACAAGGCATGCCAAACCTGCCACCGAATCAAAGGGCAGAGGCTTTCAAGCAAATTTCCAACCTACTGCAAATGAAAGCTATAGAAAAGGTTCCTCTCACAGAACAAGGCCAAGGATTTTATTCCAGACTATTCCTTGTCCCAAGAAAAGAAAAGCAATGGAGGCCGATTCTGGACTTGTCCGCACTGAATACTTATCTCATTGTGCCAAAATTCAAAATGCTGACCCTACAGCAACTCCTTCCCATGCTGGGCAAGGGGTCCTGGCTGGTAACTCTAGACTTCAAGGAGGCATACCTGCATGTCCCTATCAGACAAAGTTGCAGAATACACCTCAGATTTCTTGCAGGTTCAGAGCATTATCAATTTCTCAGCGTTGCCCTTTGGCTTATCTACTGCGCCCAGAGTATTCACGAAATGTCTGGCATCAGTAATTGCACACTGCAGACTTCAGGGGATTCAAATATACCCATACCTGGACGACTGCCTTATACAAGCGGACAGCCAACAAACATTGGTAAAACACTTGAATTATGCCATCCGCCTACTTCAGGCCTTGGGATACACAGTCAACATTCAGAAATCAAGACTTGTTCCATCCCAAAGAATAATTTTTCTGGGTGCAAAACTAGATACAACCACCCAAATGGCTTTTCTCACAGAAGACAAACAAGAGCAACTACCGGATTATTTCAGAAATCTGACAAAACAAACCCAGCTGACTGCAAGGAAAATCCTGCAGGCCCTGGGTTTCATGGCATCTTGCATTCTTCTGATTCCACAAGCAAGGCTGCATATGAGGAAACTACAATGGTACCTAAGGAGTCTATGGTCTCAACACAGTCACAGCCTAGAAGCTTTGATCCCCCTCATTCCATGCCTTCAAAAGGAATTTCTGTGGTGGGCTCAAGCAAGCCAGTCAAACATGGGTCTGCCTTTCAACAAACCAAATGTCAGCCAAACCATTACAACGGACGCCTCATACCATGGATGGGGAGCGCACATGGAGGGCAGATGCATTCAAGGACAATGGACACAAAAAGAATTGCGCCTGCACATAAACCAAAAGGAAATGCTGGCAGTGATACATTCTATCGAGGCCTTCGAACACTTCCTGCATCAAGGCCACCTGTTAATAAAGACAGACAATACCACAGTTATGTGGTACATAAACAAGCAAGGAGGTACCCATTCTTACCCTCTTTGCAGGCTGGCAATGAATCTTTGGGAACTTTCCCTAAAACTCAATATAGAGCTGCAATCCCAGTTTGTACCAGGAAAAGACAATCTACTGGTGGACAGCCTAAACAGAAATATCATGGATCCACACGAATGGATGCTGCACCCAGACTCCTTCCTTCAGATAACACAATCATGGGGGAGGCCGGACATAGATCTTTTTGCCTCCCACCACAACCATCAACTGAAGAAATTCTGCACAAGGACATACCATCCACAAGCATGGAAAGTGGACGCCCTCTCTTTCAGCTGGAATACTCTAACAGTATATGCATTCCCACCTCTTCCATTAATGACCAAGGTCTTACTGAAGGTCAGGACAGAACAGCCAAAAGTGATTCTGATAGCTCCGGACTGGCCAAGACAACACTGGTACCCACTGTTAAGGAGCATGTCACGCTCAAAACCGTGGCCTCTACCACAATGGCCACTTCTTCTGACACAGCACAATTACAAAACTCTGCACTCAAGCCTAAAAACCTTGCAGCTGACAGCCTGGAAAATACCTTGACTCCTCGCCAGGATAAACTATCCAGGAGAGTAAAGGATATCATCATGGAAGCTCGGCGGCATTCCACAAGAAAGGCATATTCAGCAAAATGGAAAAGATTTTGCACTTGGAACACCACAAAGGGCCAAGATCCGACAGTGATGAGCATTCCACATATCCTGGAATACTTGGCAGAAATGCTCCATAATGGCCTTTCTTACTCTTCCATAAAAATTCATGCTTCAGCAATTTCAGCAGAGTACAACACTGATCCACCTGTATTTTCTCATCCTCTGCTAAGACAGTTTCTAAGAGGGATAAAAAACATCAACCCTCCAAGAAAACCACCAGTGCCTACATGGGACCTTAACTTCATGTTGGAAAAATTAACTCTACCTCCCTTTGAACCAGCAGCATCTTCAGAACTACAGTTCCTGTCTTGGAAGACTGCCTTCCTTCTGGCCATAACCTCAGCAAGAAGAGTATCTGAGTTGCAGGCCCTCATGGCAGTACAACCATTTCTTATTTTTCATCAGGACAGAGTCTCATTGAGAACCAATCCTTCATTCATGCCAAAGGTGGTATCCAGGGTCTCACTGAACCAAGCTATTCACCTGCCTACCTTCTTTCCAAATCCACAAAACAAAGGAGAGAAACTTCTGCATACCCTGGACATTCACAGACAGTTGCGCTACTATTTGGACAGAACTAAGACTTACAGAAAAACTGACCAGCTCTTTGTAGCATATGCTGCTGGTGTACAAGGAAAAGCAATTTCCAAACAGACAATTTCAAAATGGATAGGGAATTGCATTCGATTCTGTTACTCTTTTCATGGCAAAACTGTGCCAGCTAACATTAGACCTCATTCCACCAGAGCCACAGCCACCTCCCCAGCCTTCTTAAGAGGGGTGGCTACAAAGGACATTTTAGAAGCTGCTACATGGAGCTCCGTGCATACATTTTCCAAGCATTGCAACTTACCTTTATATTCCAGATCCAGAGCAGGTTTTGCTACTGCAGTCCTGCAGGGCATTTTAGCTACACCATCCTTTTCTTAGGTCCTACCACCCCCAGCTTGGCTATGGTATTCTACCCATATGTAAGGACTGCAGATGCATCCTTGAAGGACATAGTACAGTTTTGTACCTACCATAAATGTAGATGTCCGATAGGTATGCATCTGCAGTCAGGTTTTCCCTCCCTCCTACCCCTCTATGGTATTCCTTGGGTACTTATCCCTCATTCTAGCTAGCTGGGGTTATCTATTATGGTGTATTTGTTTTATATTGCTGTGCATGTTTGGAATTTTTGCATCTCTCCAAATTTAGCCTTCCTTAGAGGGCACCTGGCATCTGGGGCAAGAAAAACTGAGGAAGATGGCGTCGGCTGACGCTTTTATACCCCAGGTGCTCTGACGTCGGGGAAGGGACGACATCAGCCGACGCCAGACCCAGACTTTGGAATCCGGCCGACCGAAGGGCTGCCTGAGGCAGGACAACCCATATGTAAGGACTGCAGATGCATACCTATCGGACATCTACATTTATGGTAGGTACAAAACTGTACTTTCAGCTAGAAGAGTCTTTGATCTGTAAGCTGTCATGAGTATGGAGCCCTTCACTGTCTTCCACAAGATATGGTAACCCTCACAACTAACCATTAATTTTTGACCAAGCTGGTTTATGAACTCAGCCTTAATCAGGCATTCCATCTGCCAGTTTTCTTCCCAGAGCCACAGAAGACGTTGGAAGGAATCCTTCACTCACTGGAAGTCCGCAGACAGATCAGGTACTACCTTTACAGAACAAAGACTGTGCATAGGGTAGACCAGTTGTTGGTACTCTTCGCAAATGGAAAACAGGGCAGACCCGCCTCAAAGCAAACCATCTCCAAATGGATTATAAACTGCATCAGGTTCTTTTACAGATACATTGGAAAGCCTCCGCTTGTCTGCATTAGAGCCCACTCCACAAGACACTGGGCAACTACCAGTGCCTTCCTCAAAGGAGTCCCCACTAAACAGTCCTAGAGGCAGCCATCTGGAGTTCTTTTGACTCCTTCATAACTTTGGTCAGGCCTCCAGGGCATGGTTCATCTCTACCATCTAACAAAATATTTCCTAATAACACTACTTTTTCTCTTCCAGCCTCAGAGCAGCTTTGGGAATCATCCCAAGGATTAGTTCTGCACTACTGACTATGAAGAACGTAGTACAGTTGTGTCCCACTTACCATAATTGTAGATGTTCAAGTAGATCAGTCTTGCAGTACATTTATGTAGGGACCCTGTGCTCTTCTTCTCATCCGTCTGGCTCATCCTAATCATCTTTTGTTTGTTCCCTTTTGCATTAACTGTCAAGACCATACAGTTGTGTCGGTCATGCAATCTTCAGACATTAAATTGTGTTCCCAGCTTAGAAAGACCTGAAGATGACACAGATGGGCACCTTTCTTATACCAGAACGGCCAGACTTCAGTCATAAAATGTCCATCTGCTTGGGATGATGCTAAGACTGTGGCAATCAAGCTGATCATGGACTTCTGCACAGCAGGAAGTCCCAAGGATTAGTACTGCAACATTGATTTACTCAAACTACAGTTATGGTGAGACACAACTGTACTTTCTGAATCTAGTCAGTATTTTTATCTTCAGAGAAATCCTACATCTTCTGTATATTTTGTGCTACAATTGTCTCTTCTGATGCTCCATGTATTTGTATCTGTTCTACATCTTGTTGTTTACTGTTAAATTACTGAATTTTGTAGCCTAGGCTGAACATGTAACTGGTCAAACCTGACTAGTGCTCTTCCCCGTTAAACAAGAAAATATACATATGCATATTTAGATAAATACAAGCATATATAAATGTATCGAAATGAAAAACTCATCAAAACCTAGGGGCACTTAACCGAGCCAAAAGCTTTCTCACCAGTGCAACTAATACTAAACTTGCCACTACTTATCTTCTCCTCACCCTTCTTTATGGTGATGTCCTTCATGGATGCATCTGCAGTCATAACAAGTGGGTTGTCCTGTCGTCAGGCAGCCCTGCAGTCGGCCGGATTCCAAAGTCCGGGTCCGGCTTCGGCTGATGTCGCACTCCACCCGACGTCATCTCTGTTGGTCTTCGGGTATAAAAGCATCAGCCGACGCCATTTTCCTCAGTCTTTCTTGCCGCGTGGCCAAGCAGAAGCTGTTCGCAAGTGCCGGTCGGTCGGATCCAGAGATTACTTCTACCGAATACTACTTGAAGACTTCTAAAGCTAAGTACCCGTTGGGGACTCTTTCTTGCCTCAGCCGATGTCAGAAATGTTAACAATTGTTTAACCTGTGGGAAACAAATACCTCATAAAGATTTCCACTCTTACTGTCTGCCTTGTTTAGGCCCAGCCCACGACGTAGCAGCCTGTTCGGCCTGTGCCTCTTTCAACCGACGAACGCTTAGGCGTCGGTCGGAGTTTGCAGAACAGTTTTTCGGTTCTGATTTTGCGTACATTATGCCGTCGGATCCTCCGACTACCCCCAAAAAACGCAAAGATAAAGACCGACACTCGCGGTCCGCGGTTTCGGCCGAAACCACGGTAAAGCAAACATGAGTGCCTCGGTTTCGCCTGAAACCGAGAAAACTGCTCAAAGTACAGCTGAACCTATTCTTACAACTGAGGCCCCTGCTACAACTCTTGAATCGACCTCAGAAATTTTACCCACTACGGTGGTTGACTTATCAGACACCATCCCTTGGAGTTCTTTACCCCCGCACGTGTTGCTCCTAGGCCTCCACCTGCCATGTCCATTAAGGCCTTCGCCAGGGCTTAAGCAGCCAAGACTACTAAAACAGTGCCTGTTAAACCCCCACATCCAGGCCCTCTTCTAGTTCTCAAATGCTTTCTTTGGCAGAAGATTTAATTTCTTTAATTAGAGGATCTCAATCTCACCCAGACAGGGCCTCTCAGCCCCAGAGAAGAGACCTAGGGCAGAGCCCCTGAGCCAGTGTCTTCTGATGATTCTGCTGATGAATCAGACATAACTGACCAGCCTGAGGCTCCCTTCTCCAATTTTGAAGATTCTGATGCTGAAGAATCCATTCCAGCTGCTTCCCCACCAGAAGAATTCTCCTTTGGGGAAACCTTGCATGCCATGCGAGAACAGTTCCAATGGCAGCAACAGGATTTTTCAGACTCCAGAAAAGACTTAGGACCTTTCTGCACCTCCCACAGCACAGGCCCTTAGCTATACCTCCTGTTCTCTCTGTGGTGGATGATGCTTTCAATGATGTTTGCTCCGCTCCAGATTCTTTACCCCAGCCCCTGCCAAACCAGACAGATTTTACAGGGTGCCAGATACTCATCACCACCTTTACAAGGCCCCACTTGCAGACCCAGAAACTATATCCCAGGGTCCCAAGGCAGTAGCCGCGACCACAGCTAAAAACCCTATTCCTTCTGAAAGGGAAGCAAGGTCACTAGACAGATGGGGTAAAAGGTCTACACTTCAGCTACTCTCTCAGCTAGAGCTTTAAACTGTCAGTTTCACATGATACAATACCAAGAGTTTATGCTTGATCAGTTAACTAAAAACTAACCACTGATGAATCTCTTGATAAGAAATATGTATTAGAGATGGTAAATAACATACAACAGGTTAGCAACCATTCCTTAAAATGTGGCTATGATGCACTGGAGGCTTCATTTAGATCAGCCATGACAGGCACAGTGATAAGAAGGCATGCATGGCTAAAGGAACAAGCTTTACCGGATCATGTTAAAGCTAAGTTGCTAGATGCTCCTATGGACAAGACAAGTTTGTTTGGTACACCTGCCCAGCAGGTTATGAAGAAAATGGAAGAAAAGGCAAAATCTGTTCAAACTGTTAAAGATTTCTTGCAGGTTCAACCCCAAGGTTTAGCAGGAACTGGCCTGCCAAAATTGGTCCTTTCCTGACTCCACAAAATTTCAAAGGGGCAGGAATAGACGTTCCAGAGGCAGAAACCAATCCAGAGGAGGTGCCTACAGAGGACGACAGTGGCAAGGTAACAACAGAGGCACAGACACAGCCACTGCCACTACATCAGCACAACCACAGTGACTTAATCCTAAATCCGCCTACCAGGGAACAAATAGCAGCTCCTCTAGGCGGAAAGTTAACCTTATTTTCAAAGAACTGGCACTACATAACAAAAGACAAGTGGATTTTACAAACCATAGATCAAGGTTACCGGTTTCACTTCCACACTTTACCAGTCAAAAGAGGAATGCCAAATCTACCTCCAAATCAAAAAACAGAGGCTCTACGCCAGGTAATGGAGTTAGCAAACATGAGAGCTGTGGAAAGAGTGCCAACAGCAGAACAAGGAAAGGGTTCTACTCCAGACTATTCCTAGTTCCAAGAAAGGAAAAAGTTGGAGACCAATTCTCGACCTGTCCACCTTAAATACATACATCATTGTCCCAAAATTCAAAATGCTGACCCTACAGCAACTTCTTCCCATGCTGGGCAAGGAGTCTTGGCTGGTAACTCTAGATCTCAAGGAGGCATACCTGCACATCCCCATTCGACCAATCTGCAGAAGATACCTCAGATTTCTTGCAGGATCAGAGCACTATCAATTCTCAGCATTGCCCTTTGGCTTATCTACTGCCCAGAGTATTCACAAAATGCCTGGCATCAGTAATCGCCCATTGCAGACTACAGGGAATTCAAATTTACCCATACCTGGACGACTGCCTGCTACAAGGGGACAACAAAAGCAAGCTGACAACAGATTTACAAAGGGTCATTTACTTGCTACAAAGACTGGGATACACAGTCAATTTACAAAAGTCAAGGCTGATACCATCCCAAACAAGGACATTCTTGGCGGAATTGGACACAGTACAACAAATGGCATTCCTGACTACAGAAAAACAAACAGAACTTCCTCTTTACTTCTTGGCACTAACAAAACTGAACAAGTTAACAGCAAGAAAAGTTCTGCAGGCCTTGGGCTTCATGGCATCATGCATAATCTTGGTCCCATTTGCCAGACTACATATGAGGAAACTACAGTGGTACCTAAAGAATTTATGGTCCCAACACAGACACAGTCTAGAAACAGAAATCCCACTAATTCCATGCTTAAAACAGGAGTTCCTATGGTGGGCTCAGGCATGCCAGTCAAACCCAGGCCTACCCTTTCGCAGATGTCAACCAAGCCAGACCATCACAACAGACGCTTCAGACCTAGGATCGGGGGCCCACATGCTGGACAAATGCGTGCAAGGATTGTGGACACAGGATCAACTTCACCTGCACATCAATCTAAAAGAACTGCTGGCAGTAAAACTGGCAATCCAAAAGTTCAAACCATTTCTCAAAGAGGGCCAGTTGATGATAAGGACAGACAACACCACAGTCATGTGGTACATCAACAAACAGGGAGGCACTCATTCATACCCCTATGCAGAATGACCTTGGAGCTGTGGACCCTGGCACTCAGCTACAACATTCAGTTACAGGCAATATTTGTACCGGGAAAGACAATACTCTAGCAGACATATTAAGCAGAACCACTGGATGCCCACGAATGGAAGCTGCACCGGACATCTTCAAGACCATCTCAAGAAATGGGGAATGCCACAGATAGACCTATTCGCATCACCTCTCAATCACCAGCTCAAAAATTCTGCACAAGGACATTCCACCCACTAGCATGGAAAGTGGACTCACTCTCCTTCAACTGGAAAGGCCTAACAGCATATGCATTCCCACCTCTTCCTTTGATACACAAGGTACTACTAAAAATCAAGGAAGAACGTCCAAGGATAATCCTGATAGCTCCAAACTGGCCAAGACAACACTGGTACCCACTACTGAAGAGCATGTCTCGGAACAATATGTGGCCAATACCCCTGATGCCTTTGATGTTAACTCAGAACAACTACAGCATCATACATCCAAACCTAAAACGCTGCAACTGACTGCATGGAACATCACATAGCAGCAGCTATTCCAGAACTTTCCCAAAGAGTTAAAGACATTATTCTTGAAGCACGCAGACCTTCAACAAGAAGGAACTATGCTGGAAAATGGAAAAGGTTTGTCATTTGGAGTACGGAAAGAGGAAAAGATGTGTCAAACATAGATATGCCTAACATTCTGGAGTATCTGGCGAACTTCTTCATTCAGGCCTGTCCTACTCCTCCATCAAGATACATGCATCAGCTATTTCAGCAGAATACAGCTTTGATCCACCTGTTTTTCGCACCCTTTGCTCAGGCAGTTCCTCAGAGGAATCAAGAATGTAAAACCTCCAAGGAAACCACCATTACCAGCTTGGGATTTAAACTTTGTGCTAGAAAAGTTGACACTATCACCCTTTGAACCAGCAGCAACAGCAGACCTACAACACCTGTCATGGAAAACTGCTTTCCTACTGGCAATTACTTCAGCAAGGAGGGTTTCAGAACTACAGGCCTTAATGGCAGTGCAACCCTTCCTAATCTTCCACCAAGATAGAGTGTCCATGAGGACTAATCCTACATTTATGCCCAAGGTGGTATCCAGAGTGTCTTTAAACCAGGCAATCCACCTACCTACCTTCTTTCCCAACCCACAAAACAGAGGGAAAGAATACTGCATACCTTGGATGTACATAGACAGCTACGCTACTACTTGGACAGAACAAAAATAGCAGAAAGACTGACCAACTTTTGTAGCCTATGCAACAGGAAGGGAAGGAAAAGCTATTTCCAAACAGACAATCTCCAAATGGATAGGAAATTGCATACGATACTGTTACTCCTTCCATGGAAAACCAATTCCACAGAACATAAGACCTCATTCTACAAGGGCAACAGCCACTACCACAGCCTTCTTACGAGGAGTGGCAACCAAAGACATTATTGAGGCGGCTACTTGGACCTCCGTGCATACATTTGCCAAGCATTATAATTTGCCTCTATATTCCAGATCCCGAGCAGGGTTTGCCACTGCTGTACTGCAAGGGATCCTAAACACACCATAATCTACTTTTATCCTCCTCCCTAGTTGGCTATGGTATTCTACCCACTTGTTATGACTGCAGATGCATCCATGAAGGACATAGTACAGTTTTGTACCTACCATAAATGTAGATGTCCGAACTGGATAGCATCTGCAGTCAGGATTACCCTCCCTCCTTCCCCTCTGTGGTACTCCTAGGGTGTTTACCCTCCTAATAGCTAGCTGTTGGGGGGGAGTCTTTTATGGTGTATTTGTTTGTATATATGTACATATATGCTTATTGTTGTGTTTACCTCTATCTATTTGGAAACATTGGCATCTATCCAAATTTTTAGCCTGCAAGAGGGCTACTGGCATCTGGGGCAAGAAACACTGAGGAAAATGGCGCCGGCTGATGCTTTTATACCCGAAGACCAACAGAGATGACGTCGGGTGGAGTGCGACATCAGCCGAAGCCGGACCCGGACTTTGGAATCCGGCCGACTGCAGGGCTGCCTGACGACAGGACAACCCACTTGTTATGACTGCAGATGCTATCCAGTTCGGACATCTACATTTATGGTAGGTACAAAACTGTACTTTTCCATCCTTCAGGCATTCTGGCATCACAAAAATCAAAACTTGAAGAGAGCAGTAACAAAGTTGCTAAATTTTCAGCAAACACCCCTTTCAGAACCCACCACTGTGTAGCACTTAAAAAGCCTACATTGGTTAGAACTACCCCATCAGCTAACATTAACACAGATTTTTACCACCTGTAAAATTACCCAGCATTCATCTGCTTGTCCAGCACAAAATAACATTCTACTCAGCTATGTCCCCATTTGGTTTTTACAGTCCAGTGACCAAAAAATCCTGTTTGTCCACAAACCTATCAAATCTGTTGAGGATCGTCTATACTTGTATAATGTTGGTAAGGCCTGGAACATCTTACCTGTATCCATCAGGTCAGTACCCTCCCTCCCATCCTTCAACACCATTGTGAAATGCTTCCTAGCCAAAATCTGTCTCTGTTCTTGCTTGACACCAGGATAACCTATATCTCTAAATGTGAAGCAGTACCTATTCTTACTGTGTACTTCCGTACTGTCTCTTCACTTACTTCCTTACTTTTATCAACTTCTCACCCCTGCTTTTTAATTTCTCTATAAACTGCATAAAATGTCTATAAGTATTAATTCATTGTCATATAACTTGTATATGTTTTTAACCAATGTTTTCATATTTTGCCTAATTTGGTGTAGTTATTTAAACTGTAGATATTTGTATTATTTTTGAAGATTGTAAAATTATTGTTAAAATACTTTGGAGCTTTTCTCCCAGGGCCTCCACTGAAAATTGGCTCCTACCCAGTTAGACTTTCCCAGTATTCAAATGTCAATGAATAAATAAATATGCTTTAGTTGGATTTGGATTGAGATGTTGCAAAGCTTGAACTCCCCAGACTGAATGCATATCCAGAATATATTTATCTTCCTTATCAGCTTCTTCATCCAGCTGCCATAGCAGTACAAGTGAGGTCTGGCCTAAATCTCACTGCATATGGGCCATCACTAGTAGTTCACGGAGGATAGTTGAAATGCATCACTTCCTTATAGCTTTGGATCTGATGATGTAATTTTCATTCATTCCTCAACAAACTGGTCTCTGCTCCGACTCTGCCGCTTTTCTCTAGATTTTTGGATACGTCTCTCCAGCTCCTTCCTTTACCCATAATGCCCCTGACCACGGCAATACCCTAGATCTTGTTTGCCACTCTAGTGATTCAGTCTGGATTGCATTCTCTCAAGCTTAGTATCTTGATTTTATTGGGAATAGTCAGTAAAAACTTCAGAGTTTAACTTTGTTTCTTGTTTATAACTTTTATAGTATCCTCTCTTATCTTTCTTTACCATCCTTTTGTATTCTTTCTTACCATTGCTGGAATTTTCCGTTACCTTTGTAAAGTATTATCATTATTACCACTGTTGGTATAACTTCTTTCCACGTGTGTGTGTGTGTTTATGTATAGATACTCACACACGAAAAAATAATCTTTCTATTAATTCTCTTTGTACTTTGCAGTTGGGCTTAGGTCTCAACAGTGGCCAACAAGCCTACTGGATTTAAAAAGTGCACATCCTGTGGGCACAAGATGCCCAACTCTGATGCCCACAGGGAGTGCATCTATTGCTTTAGGCCCTTCCCACCTTGAGACTTTCTTGTACTATTTGTGCTGGCTTCAAAGCAACAGCCATTAGCTATCATCGGTAGAAGCTAGTGCTTAAGGGTCTTATACCTTTTTCTGCACCTTATTCTGCTGTTTTTACTTCAGGGGTTCAACCCCCCTCTCTCAGAAATCAAAGTCCATGGAGCCCAGGGAGCATAGAAAGCACTCTCTTGTCAAGCCACCCAAATCCACTCTGATAGCAGAGCTGCCAGCTACGTTTTCCAAACATTTGAGTCCTTATCCTTCAGATCCAAAGCCTGGTATTTCTGAGTCTACTTGGCTCCGAAGCCCCTGCGTCTCTCCAGAGCCAGTGTCTCCTAGACTGAGATCTCCTTTCCTACAGACTCCAAAGAAGTCTTCTTGACCTTCCACTTCTTTTTCAGTCAGGTCCTCCTGAAGTCTTTCTGAAGCAGAAGTGGATAGGATGATGACAAAATTCCTCAGAACACAGCTCCAGATGGGGGTTTTACTGGCTCTGGCTCCCATTACATTTGTATGCATTAAACCTCCTCACATACGTCATTACTCCTCTGATCTGACCTTCTGTTTCAGAGCCCTTGTATCCCAAGATCTCCAAGGGTCAAAACCATCCTATCCAAAGATGCTTTTATGCTCGACACTGACTACTTCTCTGATTGGTTCAGCTCTGACTCCCCAAGTGTAGGGGTTGGAGCCAAGGGAATGACTTTGACTCTGAAGCTTTTGGAGCAGTCGCTTCCTCTCGGGGCCTTGGCACTGGACAGCTCTCCTCTGTTCCTTCCTCATAGCAGAGGGCTGAGGGGGGCCCTGGTTTGTCTGATCTGAGAGTTTCGGCTCCTGGCATATTGGCCTCTGCTTGTCCTGGTCCCTCTGCCTTCAAAGTGGTGGGGAGGGTATTATTTCAGCTGAGAGAGGTCTCTACTCTTATCTCTTCGGATCCAATGCCTATTCCCTCTTTGGACCCTGTGACTCTCTTCATCCTGTGGCACAGGGACAGCCAACCCATAAGAGCTCCAAGGCAGTTCTAGTTAGGGAACTCCCTGCCTCTTCTCATACCTGTCCAGAGCACCCCACTGAAGAGGTCCCCTGAAAAAGGTTGTGCAAAAGCTGGCACTTAGATTCCTCTCAGGAATCTCTGACTGAATACACCGATTTCATTGAAGGGGAAAAGTCCCTAAGATCTCCACCAGAAGATGTCTCCTTTGGAGACATTTTACAAATCCTATACCAAAAAGTTGGTTGGTCTTCACAAACCTCTTCCCAGGAGGAGTCTGTGTTCCTAGAAGCCTTCAGGTCTGGCCCATCTACACCCCCCCCCCCACAGATGAGCTTATAGATTGTCTCCTGCCAGGCATGGAAAGAAGCAGACAACATAGAAATGATTCCCAGGTGTCCAGACAAGAGTCTTGGAGTGCCTACAGACAGGCAATATTTGAGTAAGAGAATCCCTGTAGATGCCATAGTTGTGGCAGTCATCAGAAAGGAAATGGCCGAACAGACCACTTCTGTCCATCTCCCTAATACAAAATCTAGGGAGTTGGACCGGTACAGGAAGCAACCTTCGCCTTACAGTCACTAAACTACTGGGCAGATTTCACTAGATTACAGAGGGACTTGATTCAGGAACTCTGTAACTCTACCCTTGGGTACATATCAGCAGAGGAAGAGAGAACATATTTTTCACTGCTGGCCACCCTACAATCTATATCAAATGCATCCATGAGGTTAATCTCTCTTGCAGCTGTAGGTTCCTCACGTGCTGCTGCTGGTTCAGGCATAGCCATTAAGAGACATGCCTGGATACGATTGTGTGAGATTGCGGAGCCCTTTAAAGCATCATTCATCAATGATCCCTTTGTTGGATCTTCTTTGTTTGGGCTCACTGTTAAAGATACACTTTCCTGCAGTGAGCAAGATGGAGAGACTTTGTCTGCTGTGGCAGTTTTTTTTCTTCTCCACAGAGACCTTTTTCTAGAAATTAACATGGTAGTAAAAAGATGTAGTTCTGAAAATCTCAAGAACTTTTCAAGAATCATGCAAAGATTTTTCTCCCCAAGGCAGAAGGGGAATAACAACAATGGAAGACAGTGCAGTGGGGGTCCGCAAAAATCAAGGGTTTCAAGATTCCTTCTCAGACCGACCCTTTCAGCGCTTCTGAAAGGTTGCCCAACTGTTTTTCTCTGGAGACAGTTTGGCGCTGGGACTGTTTGTCTTTGCACCCAAAAGCCAGGACAGCCATCACAGAAGTCACATGGGTGCAAACAGTCGGATCCAGAGGAAATTTCATTCACTTTTTTACAGGTTCCCTCAATGAACAGAAAACGTTTCCCTGATGCTCCCACCCAATCAGTGGGACTCAACAACTCTGGTAATTCAAAAGCTGCTGAAGAGAGAGTCATCCAAGAAGTCCCACCAGACCAAAAAGGATCCAGAATTTACTCAAGATTCTTTTTAGTGCCAAAGAAAACAGGGGACCCAAGACCTATCCTGAATCTCAGTTATCTGAACCAGTTTGTAAAAAAAAAAAAAAAAAACCTTCCAAATTCTGGATGGTCACAGTTCAGTTTCTTCTGACTCTTTTATGGAAGGACGACTGGATGTGCTCTATAGATCTTCAGGACAAGTACTATTGCATCAAAATGAACAAGTGCTCTTGAAGGTACCTGCATTTCCATCTGGGAGCCAGGCATTATCAGTTCAGAGCCCCGCCCTTTAGTCTCATCACAGCCCCCAGGGTGTTCACCAAATGCATGGCAGTAGTAGCAGCTCATCTAAGATTACATGGATTCAGGGTGTTTCCTTATTTAGACAACTGGCTCCTCACCACATCAACCATGCGTCTCCCAGAAAAAGCCAAGGATTACCTACTGCAATTATCCCAATCTCTAGGAATTGCCATCAATCTTTCAAAGTCCCACCTTCAACCATTTCAAGTCTTGGAGTTTATAGGGGCTCGTCTAGACACAGTCATCTCGCTGTCTTACCGTAAACAGAATTCTCACCTTGAGATTGCATATCACACAGGTTCTTTCTTGTTCCTCTCTCCCAGCAAAACTGATTCTCAAAATATCTAGGTTCGATGCCTGCTGCAGTTACCTTGATACCTGCTGCTTGTCTTCATATGCGAATCCTCCAGTGGACTTTAGCAGTACAACAGTCAATAGCCCTTGCAACATCCCATAAAGCTTTCTCAAGTTTCCAAGAACTCCTTGCTGTGGTGGATTCAGTCCAATGAGATTTGCCAAGGATGGCCCTTTGTCGTTCCTTCCCCAAATGCCACATGGACCGTAGGTTCATAGGTTGGTACTAAGCTATCAGCCCTAGGGCCTATACAAGCCTAGCCATAACATTTCCCTGGATATTTCTTCCCACAATATTTACCACGAATGCCTCCCAGTTGGGGGGGGGGGGGCTGTTAAAGGCACGTGGTCTCCAGAAGAGACCAAATTGCATATAAATGTCTTGAAGATGGGAGCGGTCCTTCCAGCATTGCAGGCCTTTCAGAACTCTCTTTCTTTAGGGACAATTGCTATTCAAACAGACAATAGTTTGGTACATGAGCAAACAAGAGGAAGCCAGTTCTTATCCCCTTTGTCGAGAAGCAGTGAGAGTTTGGCAGTGGGCTATCACCTCCAACTCCTTTCACACACAGTGGGGAAATCCAGCATTCTAGCAGACAAGCTCAGCAGAAATATCCTGATGCCTCATGAGTGGTCTCTCAGTCAGTCAGTGGCAAAGATAATCTTCTACAAATGTGGTCAGCCTTGCTGCAATCTGTTCACCTTTCCCTCAACAAGTGCAGCAAGTTCTTTGTTCTAATTCCCCCACGGGGACAGTCACTGAGAAAAGCTGTAATCCATATTTGACCCTCCAGTCTTCTTTATGCTTAATCTCCTCTGCCTCTAATTCCCAGATTACTTCAGAAAGCATTCCAATTGAAGAGCAAGGCAGTCTTCATTGCCCCTTTTGGCCTTGGCAAATTTGATTCATCTTCCTATGAACTCATCTATTATGTCCTTCTTGGACACTTGACCCCAGTCCAGACCTTCTTTCACATCCATCAGGGATGACTCATCCAGACATTGCAGGCCTCAGGTTGACTGCATAGTTTCTCCAATTCCACTGATGGCCAGACATTCCAGGCTTTATTTTTCCTGTTCACCAAACTATTTTCATCTCAGAAGCCTTCTGTAAGAAAGATTTATAAAAGTAAATAGATTTTTTGGGGGGTCTCAACAGAGAGAGTTGGATCCTTTCACCACTCCACTCAATGCTGTTTTAGATTTTCTTGCCTCTATTTTTCAAGGTAAGAGTTTCTCCACCATCAAACTTCCACATTGGAGATAATACTTTCCCTTTAGCTTCATCCAAATTATGTAAGGCATTTCTTAAAGGTACCTTTTTACTAAGACCCTTGATAAAGAATCCTACTCCACCTTGAGATCTTACTTTTGTTTTAAAGTTTAGTACAGTCTCCCTTTGAGCCTTCGGCTACAGCAGATCTCAGATTTCTTTCTCGATAAACAGTCTTGCGGCTATAACTTCTGTGAGGTGAGTGTCTGAACTCCAAGAACTCTCTTTGAAACTGCCTTATTTGATTTTCCATAAAGATAGGGTTACCTTGCATAATAATCCTTCCTTTTTACCCAGAGTTGCATCAGAGTCAAACATCAATCAGGTCATCAACTTGCCAGTTTCTTTCCTAAATTTTATTAGTAAAGGAGAACACATGCTTCAACTTTTAGGTGTCCTTAGGCAACTTCATTTTTATCTTCATAGGACAAAGGAAGTTAGAAAAACTGACCAGTTTGTTTGCTTCTTTTGCTGATAAATTGGGAAAACTAGTTTCAAAAAGTGCAGTAGCCAAATGGATAACCAATTGTATTTCTCGTGTTTACTCTTTGAGAGGTTTAACCTTGCCAACACAACATAACGCTCAGTCATCTAGGTCAATGGCTACATCAGCTGCCTTTTGAGCCAGAGCTTCTATTGATATTTCTGCAGCTGCCACTTGGTCTAATGCTCATACCTGTATTGTTCATTATAAGTTGGATATCATCTCCAGAAACAGGGCGGCATTTGCTTCTGCGGTTCTCCGGAGCATCCTTCCATAAAGGCCACCCAAGGTTACTGTAGCTGGGGACTCTGTCCCATTCATTGAGGAACGAATGAAAATGACAACATCAGATATGAAAATTATGTATTCACCATAACTATGAATCTGTGTTGCCCATTTGCTTTTTTCTTCAACTTCACTCCACCTTCACCCATCCATGTCTTTGGGAATGATCTGATGAAGACTTTTGTTAGGAACCATGGTTCTTGTTTGAGCCCCTGTTTTGTTACTATTTCACTTTTTCTGCAGTAATGTGATAATGGTGTAGTAGCAGCCAACTTGATCTGAGGTATTGCAGTGGTCAAGGGTATTATCATTGAAGGGAGGAAGCTCCAGAGATGGATTGAAGAATCTAAAGAAAACGTTTGAGTTCGATCTGAGACCCTTTCATTGAGGAAGATTGAAACTGGACAACACAGATTCATAGTTATGGTGAATACATACCTTTCATTTTTAACCTCTATGCCCAATGTAACAGAGATCTGCTACATCCTTGTTTTAAGACTGTTTTGTAATCCTGAATCACATGTGACTGAAATATAAAATACCAAATATGGAAGATGAGACACCTATAAACTGCAGAAAAATGAAATCACAAAACTGAAATAACCTGAAAATAAGAACAAAGAAGGAACAGTAGTAGTGCACATGACCAATCCTCCTGCACCCCATATGGAGAATGTCACCCACAATCTTGCTGTTTAAGCAAAAGTCTGCTCTCATATAAAATTAAAACTCAACCTCATGTGTTCCTTTCTCCTCGCAAAATCATTCAGTCCTGTTTAGTGAGACAAAAGCACTTACTACTTTTTATTAGTTATATTTCAGTGCTATAGAAACTTACTGTAGGAAGACACACCTGCTGTTTTTGCTTTTCCTGCCGCATCCTTTTTCTGAGGAATTTATGTGCCACAGCTGTCTTAAACATTTACTACCATAAAGTGATGTAGGGAAATCAGCAGGTGCTGTAATCAAGCAAGCAAACAAAAAAAGTAATGTTTGAGAATGTAAGAGCAAACAGGGATTCCTAGGTAACCACCACTGCCTATCTTTGTATTCAGGTGCTAGTACTTGCATCTTTCTGCTTTGTTTGTAATAATTTGTCCCCTGTTCAAACAGGAAATGAAAAAAATCATAAAACTTGCTCTTGCAGAGTTTCACAAATACTTGTCCATTAGCCCGGACCTCTGTTTTTCCTTCTCTATGCTCTTTTGAATCCTTTAGTTACGTCAGGCAAGCAGTGGAAATTGGTTGCCTAGATCGAGTGATCTTGGTGCTTACCTGAAGTATTCAGTGGAACAGACTACAAGGATGGTTTGTGTTGACTAAAAGTAACGGTAGGCACCAGTCATTGTTCATTTTGTTTTGTTTATTTGTATAGATGTTCAGTGTATAGATCACTGTTCGAGACCTTTTGGGTCCTATCCATTCTGACTGGCCAGCTTTCAAAGCTTAAGACTGCCTTACCACACATTATTTTAGGCCCTTGAGAGAAGCTTTATAAAAAGGCAATTAGTGAATATCCTTAAAAATGTTTTTCAGCTGAAGAGCGCTCCATCATTAGGCCGCATGGAAAGAGTGTTCAGCTATCAATCTGTCAATGCTAGCCAGATAAGTCCCTTCCACTAAATCTAATTTTCTGAGGAATTTTGTTTTTCTCTGACTGAAATATTGTGTTCTGCTCAGAAACTAATTGATGTTCTTCGTGTTTCACTGTTGCAGTCATCACACTTGGGTTATCCTGCCAGGGGTAGCCCTCAGTCGGCCCAAATACCAGAGGCTTTATTTCTGCATCGGTTGCTGTCACTCCAGGACTAATGTCAGGTCAACAGTGGTATAAAATCAGGCAGCTGACGCCATTATATCAGTCTTTCTTGACGAGGAGCCCGAAGCAGTTCACGAGTGCCGGTCGGCCGCTACCTGAGTTTTCGTTTCTGAATTGAAGTTAAAGTCTTCTAAAGCCAAGTATTTGTTTTATTTTATTTTACATTTGTTGACTGGGAAAGTCCGACTGGATATATGTCCATTTTCAGCGGAGGCCCAGGGATAAAAGCTCCAAATGCAGTAATGAATTGGAGATCCTTTTTTCTTGCTCCAACTGATGTCAGAAAAAGTTAACAATTGTCTCGCCTATGGAAAGCAAATACCACACCGAGACTTCTCTTCTTACTGCGTCACCTGTTTAGGCCCAGACCATGACGTCCCTCGCTGTCGCTTTTGTGCTTTGTTCAATGCCAGAACTATGTGTCATCTGGCTGTTATTGTAGCTAGATATTTTCGCTCTCAGTCCTCGATCTCCAGTGTGGCTACAGTAAGCAATCTGACTACCGATCTTCTGAAAAAACGTAAGGGTAAAGACAGAGACAAGACCGCACAAGTCCAAAACTTCCGATGACGCTTCCACTAAGCTAGTCGTCAGTTCTCCAGTCCTCAGTAAGGTGCATTCGCAGCCCTTGATGCCTGCTTCTGTGGATTCGCAGGCCACTACCGTGACCCTTTCGGAGTCCGGTATGCCACGAGACTGTTCTTCGACTAAGGATCATGCGGATGTGTCTACCTTGGATGGGTCCGGAGCCACTGAGCAGGTACCGGCTTCCGAGGAAGCTCTTCGCACTACCTATACTCGACACAAACCAACGACTTCTTTCGCGTCTTCAGTTCTTTCTAAAACTACAGAGTTTCTAAGGCCCAGGGTATGAACTACGCCCATAAAACAACCCAAGCTCAGGCACCTGCTTCCATGCCTCAATCTTAAATGCTTAAAATGACAGAAGACCTTATTATGCTTATTAGGGGAAGCCAGGCTACCCCTTCCAAAAGAGAGACTTGTCCCCAGTGGTTTTATCAGAACAGGAGTCCGATGACTGATGCTTCTGAATATGAAGACATGCAACCCCTCTCTGCTTATGAGGATTCTGATGGAGAGGAATCCATTCCTTCTGCCTCTCCACCCGAGGATTTTTCATTTGGTGAAACCCTACATACCTTAAGGGAGCATTTCCATTGGGAATGTCAGGGCTATCCTCAGTCAAAAAAGTGACTCAGGGAATTCTTAGATTTACCACAGCACAGACCCTTAGCCATTCCTCCTGTCCTGGATGCTGTGGATGATGTTTTTATGGAATCCAGTTTGACTTCTGACACCCTTCCTGCAGCTCCCAGGAAACCTGACAGGTACTACAGAGTCTCTGACTCTCACAAATTCCTTTTCAAAAATCCTACTGCTGACCCAGAGGTCATCTCTCAAGGACCTAAAGGAATTAAAGCAATCTCAGCTAAGAATCCTACCCCCTCAGACAGGGATTCCCAAGCTTTAGACAGATGGGGTAAAAAATTGTACATCTCTGCAACTCTTGCTATTAGAGCACTAAATTGTCAGTTCCACATGCTGAAATATCAGCAGCATACCATGGAACTACTCAACCAAAAAATATCTTCCTTTCCTGCTTGTGCAGAAAATAAAGAATTACAAGAGCTTATGAATTCTGCAAGCCAAATTAATAAGCACACCTTGCAGTGTGACTTTGATGCCGTAGAAGCATCTTGCAGGGCAGCAGTCACTGGTTCTGTCCTTAGAAGGCATGCTTGGCTTGAGGAACAGACCTTGCCAGACCATGTCAAATCAAAATTATTGGACGTTCCATTGAATAAAGATAATATGTTTGGCACCAAGGCAGAAGGCATTGCCCCTCCAAGCAATGGTCCTTTCCGGCCCCCTCCAGGCCAGATCAGCCCAGACCAAGAGGAAACAGAACTCCCAGACAGCAGTCCCAGGAAGTGCAGAAATCTAAGCAATGGAGTTCCTCCTCTTCAAAAATAGGGAGTGTTAAGCCACCCCCTTATGGTAAGAACTCACAATGACTTCACACCTCCACCCCTTACCTCTGCCCACCTGCGTGTGCCCCTAGGAGGGAAATTCTCCTTCCATGCAAACAACTGGGCTTCTATTACCAACAACCGATGAGTCCTCAACATAGTGTCCCAGGGATACAGATTTTATTTTCATACGCTACCAACCCCAAAAGGGTTCCCAGATCTTCCTCCAAACCAGTGGGCAGTGGCTAAAAAGCAAGTCCATTCCCTGCTCTCTCCATGAGGGCAATTCACCATGTTCCTGCAGATCAGATAGGCCAAGGTTTCTATTCCAGACTTTTCCTGATACCCAGAAAAGAGGGCACCTGGCACCCAATCCTAGATCTGTCCATTCTAAACACCTTTCTGGTGATACCAAAATTCAAAATGCTCACCCTCCAGCAGCTTCATCCTATGCTTTCTAAGGATGCTTGGTTAGCCACCCTAGACCTAAAAGAGGCCTACCGACACATCCCAATCAGGGAATCTTGCAGGAAATATCTACGGTTCAGGGCAGGATCTTTTCACTTTCAGTTCTCTGCTCTTCCCTTTGGCTTATCCACTGCTCCCAGAGTTTTCACAAAATGCCTGGCTCCAGCCATTGCTTTTTGCAGACAAAGAAATATTCAAATTTACCCAGACTTAGATGATTGCCTGATTCAGGCAGACAGTCAGGAAAAGCTGTTACAGCACCTGACCTTTGTAAAGGACCTACTGACCTCCCTGGGGTATACTATCAACGAAAATAAATCAAAACTAGACCCCACACAAAAAATTGTATTCCTGGGAGCAAGCCTGGACACAGCATTCCAAATGGCATTCCTTACTCCAGAAAAACAAGCCCACCTAACAGGCTACTACTCTCAGCTAGCCACCAGAACCCAGTTATCCGCAAGGAAAATCCTGCAAGCTCTAGGGTTCATGGCCGCCTGCATTCTACTCATTCCATATGCCAGACTGCATATGAGGAAACTACAATGTTTCCTAAAAAGCCTTTGGTGTCAACACGCTCAAGACCTGGAAACTATCATACCAATGATACCCTGTCTAAGCAAAGATTTTCTTTGGTGGGCAGCAGCATACAACCACAACAAAGGACTCCCTTTTCACAACCCCACGCCGCCCAGACCCTCACCACAGATGCATCAGACTATGCCTGGGGTGCACACCTGGACAGCAGGTGCATTCAGGGCCATTGGAGCCCAAATCAAGTGCATCTGCACATCAGCCAAAAAGAGCTGCTAGTTGTTCAGCACGCCCTAACAGCTTTCAGACCCCCTAATGTCCCCGGGGCCTCTACTGATCAAAACAGACAACACCACAGTGATGTGGTACATCAACAAGCAGGGAGGGGACTAAATCTTATCCTCTCTGCAGGCTTGCCATGACCCTTTGTTGCGCGGCCTCAGCCATGCAAATTCACCTGCTAGCACAATTCCTGCCAGGCTCCCTAAACTCTCTGGAAGATGACTTAAGCAGAAGGCTGCTAGACCCACACAAGTGGCAGCTAGACCACAGAACCTTCACCCTTGTAACCCAGAAGTGGAGCACCCCGAAGGTGGACTTCTTTTTCTCCCACTCCAATCATCAGAACAGAAAATTCTGCACCAGGGAACTTCACAGCAAGGCCTGGAAAGTGGATGCTCTATCCTTCTAATGGGTAAACCTCTCGGTCTACGCATTTCCCCCTCTACCATTCATTTCATGGGTACTGCTCAAAATAAGGGAGGAAAAACCCAGGGCAGTCCTGATTGCCCCAGACTGGCCATGCCAGCACTGGTACCCACTGCTTCGCAGCCTGTCACCCCTGCCACCTACCTCAGATCCCAACACTCCTGACCCAGAAGGATGGAGAATTCATGCATCCCCAATAGCAGAACCTCAACCTGGCAGCCTGGCTTATTACCTGATCTCTCCTCAAGCTGCCAGCCTAAGCAAACAAGTCCTAGATGTTATACGTGAGGCCAGATGCCCCAGCACTAGAAAATCCTATGTTGACAAGTGGAAAAAGTTTTGCACCTGGATCCAGGCTAAGGGAGCCAAAACAACACAGCCCTCCCTACCTCTCATCCTGGATTACCTAGCAGACCTACTGTATAAGGGTCGCTCCTTCTCTTCTATTAAAATTCATGCCTCTGCCATCTCTGCTCATTACAGCACAGAGCCACCTCTCTTCTCACACCCTCACATCAAACAGTTCCTAAGCGAGGCTAAAAACTTAAAGCCACCCAGGAGAGCTCCTACCCCAGCTTGGGACCTTAACTTCGTGTTGGAAAAGCTCACCCCCCTCCTCTTTGAACCGGCAGCTTCAGCAGAGTTAAAATTCCTCTCTTGGAAAACAGTCTTGCTTCTGGCCATCACTTCAGCTAGAAGAGTTTCAGAGCTACAAGCACTTATGGCTGTAGAGCCCTTCATCATTTTCCATGCTGACAGGGTCTCCCTCAGGACTAACCCATCCTCCATGCCTAAAGTGGTGTCCAATGTGGCTGTAAATCAATCCATTTATTTGCCCACCTTTTTCCCTAATCCACAAAACAAGGGGGAAAGGATTCTGCACTCTAGATGTGCACAGACAGCTCAGATTATGTCGGGTTAGGACTAAATCTTTTAGAAAAACTGACCAATTGCTGGTCAGCTACACAGCAGGCGCAGAGGGCAAGGCCATATCTAAACAAACAATATCCAAATGGATAGCACATTGCATCGGTTTCTGCTACAAACAACATGGGAAACCGCCCATAAAAGGGTGTCAGGACCCATTCCACCAGGGCAACCTCCACCTCTGCAGCTTTTCTCAGAGGGTTCCCCACCATGGACATCCTGGAGGCTGCAACATGGATTTCTGTTCATACCTTCACTAAGCATTACCACCTGCTTGTCTTCTCCAAATCCAGGGCCGGCTTTGCCACTGCAATCGTGCAGGGCATCCTAGCCAGTCCCCAGTCTTCTTGACTGCCTCCTCCCTTTTTTTCAACTTTGGGAATCAACCCAAGTGTGATGACTGCAACAGTGAAACATGAAGAACATAGTACAGTTGTGTACACTTACCATAAATGTAGATGTTCGAGTGTATTCACTGTTGCAGTCCTGGTTTCCCACCCTCCTTGTCTCTCTCTCTCTCTCTCTCTCTCTCTCTCTCTCTTCCATTCTCCTTACAGGGAATTTTTGGTGTTTACCTTCTACTGGTGGTGTTCTAACACCATAACCTAACTCCCTTTTTGGGGGCTCCTGACAGATGGGGCAAGAAAAACTGATGTAATGGCATCGGCTGCCTGATTTTATACCACTGACGACCTGACGTCAGTCCTGAAGCGATAGCAACTGACGCAGAAATACTAAGCCTCTGGTATTCGGGCCGACTGAGGGCTACCCCTGGCAGGATAATCCAAGTGTGATGACTGCAATAGTGAATACACTCGAACATCTACATTTATTATAAGTGTACACAGCTGTACTTTTTAGGACTGTCGTAGCATTTCTAAGACAGTTTGTGTTAATGCTTATGTGTAGTTTTTGATTAAAAATTTCTATTTTTTTTTGTCTTCATTTTTCGTCAGGCTTTGTATACTTGGGGTAGGATACTGTACTTGAGGATGACTGTCTGTAGTTTACTTACCTCAGAACCACTTGTTCTCTACCTTAATTTTCACCTGCTTAGTCAGGCTCCTCTGTACAAGTTTGAGGTCTTGTTCTCTGTTTACCCATGGAACAGCAACCAGCCTCCACAGTTTCACCTCCCCTATTTTCAAAAAGAAGAAAGTTGTTAGGGAGGTTTTGGGTGTCAGGGCAGCTCCTGTTTTGCCTCAGCCCCTGGAGGGTGACTGTGCAAGGGCCACTTGTTCATGAACCCATTTATCTTTTTCCCTGGTCTCTTTGGTGTTGCACCTGCAGCCTCATTGGCTGTAGGGGTGCTCTTGGTGGGCATGGAAGAACCACTCTTGTCAGTCTCAGGGGAAGGGATAAGTAAAAGTTCCTCTATCAGCCAGGATATGGTATCTGAATCTGTAATTAGTATGCCTACTATGGGACGATCATTTGTCAGCGAGTTTCCAAGGAAAAGTGAACATAGAGAGAAATCCATCCAGTCTCTGATCCGTTGTTGTCTTTTTCATTTCCCTTTGACATTTAGATTATCAGATCCAGTCAGTTCCAATGCTGACAGCAGAGAATATTCAAGCTCTGAAACTCTTCATCCTTTCCAGTGATGCACAGCTTACCTAATTTTCCTCAGATCTTGTTTGCTACATCCAGTGTCAGACGTGCTGCAATGAAGCTCCTTTTCAGATAAGCCAATGTTTTAGGCATCTATCTTTTTTCCTCCTCTCCTGTCTTTTATAGGGTATTTTAATAGATGTTCATCGTGTTACCCTGCTGCAGTCATCACACTTGGGTTGTCCTGCCATCAGGCGGTCCCGCAGTCGGCCTGAGTTCCAAAGTCTTGGTCCGGCGTCGGTTGCTGTCGCTTCTTCCCTGACGTTAGTGCGCCAGGGGTATATAAGAGGCATCCAACGCCATTTTCTTCAGTCTTTCTTGCCACGCGGTGCCCAAAGCAGAAGCAGTTAGCAAGTGCCGGTCGGCCGACACCTGAGATTTTCGAATCGAATTTCAGTCCGAAGTCTTCAATAAAGCTAAGTACCCCATTGGGGAACCTTTTCTTGCCTCCGTCCGATGTCAGAAAAAGGTAACAATTGCATTTCTTGTGGGAAGCAAATGCCTCATAAGGACTTCCATTCTTATTGTATTCCTTGCCTAGCCCCAGACCACGACATCACAGGTTGTCGGTTTTGTGCTAGGTTTAATAAATGAACTATCAAACGCCGTTTTGACTTCACACGACATTACTTTGGTAGGAAATTTAATTATATCATGCCGTCGGAGCAGCCGACGACCAGCATGCATAAAAAACGCAAGGATAAGGACAGGCAGCCTAGGAACAAGCCAGACTCCGAGACCTCTGCTGGGCCTGTTGCTGGTTCTCTGGTTTTCAGTGTGGCGCCTAAGCAGCCCCTGACGACCGCAGAATTGGAACCCCAGACAGCTGCGGATTCTGAAGTGGAGTGTACTAGGCCGTCGCGGCCATCTTCATTAGGCCCTTCCGACACAGGAGCAGAAGGAGATCCCAGTGCAGTAGAAACACCTTCGGTTGCAGAATGTGTCTTCAGACCGATTACACTCACCATTAAATCTTATGCTAAGCTTAAAACTCCAAAAAAGACTGTACATCAGTCTACAGTTCAAGGCCCCATGCCTAAGAAAAACAGATGCTTAAGATGGCTGAAGTTTTGATTACCTTAATCAGGGGTTCCCATCCCCCTCCAGATAAAAGACCAAGACAAGAGGAGGATTATGCTTCCTCTGACCAGGTTTCTATTTCCTCAGATTCTTCTGAGGAACAGGATTACACTTTTCCCCCTTATGAAGACTCTAGTCCCTCAGCATCTCCCCCTGAAGACTACTCCTTTGGGGAACTTTACATACCATGAGGTAACATTTCCACTGGGAAGGCCAGGACTACTCTGATTCTAAGAAAAGGCTCCGAGAGTTCCTTTTACTACCCCAGCACAGACCACTTGCTGTCCCTCAAGTTTTAGACATTGTGGATGATGTTTACTTGGAGTCTAGTCTAAATCCAGACTCTCTACCTCCTGCTCCAGCCAAACCAGACAGATACTACAGAGTACCTGACTCACACAAATTCCTTTATAAAAGCCCTGTAGCTGACCCAGAATCCATATCCCAGGGTCCTAAGGGAGCAAAGGCTTCTATGGCTAAAAATCCTGTGCCTCTGAAAGAGATTCCAGAGCCCTAGATAGATGGGGAAAGAAAATGTACACCTCTGCAACTCTGGCTATGAGAGCATTAAATTGCCAGTTTCACATGTTGAAATATCAACAATTCCTGATGTCTCAAGTTAAAACAAAAAATGAGCACACACTCAGAACAGCCTGAATTCAAGGAAATGCAGGATCTGTTGCATGCAGCTGAACAGGTGGGCAAGCATACTTTACAATGCGGATTTGATTCTTTAGAAGCTTCTTGTAGAGCAGCTGTTACTGGCTCAGTCATTCGTAGACATGCTTGGTTAAAAGAGCAAACCCTACCTGACCATGTTAAAGCAAAATTATTAGATGTACCTTTACAACAGGTTGTATTATTTGGTCCTAAAAAGTACTGCAATGAAATAACCAAACGAATCCACAGGCAGGAAGAACAGATCGAGTAACAGTAGTTGGCGTAGACTTTATTTACACAAAAAATAAATAAGGCTAAATCTATGCAAACGGTCAAGGATTTCTTGCAGGTACAACCCCCTCGCTTCAGCAGAAATTGGCCAACAAAAAATTGGTCCTTTCCAGCTTCAGGCAGATCACAGAGGGGCAAATACAGACGCCCAAGAGGCAGAGGTCAGTCACAGGGCCCTTACAAACCTCACCAGTGGGGTTCTGCTACCCAGAAAGGAGGAGAAGACAGGCCCCAAGCTAGCAGACGGCAGACACAATGACTCTATCCTCAAACTACCAAGCAAATCTCTCCTGGCAACACCCTTGGGAGGAAAACTAGAATTTTTTGCAGACAACTGGCACATCATCACAAAAGACAAATGGGTTCTATCCATTGTCTCTCAAGGATACAGATTCCACTTTCATACCTTACCAAGGATCAAAGGAATGCCAAACCTGCCACCAAATCAATGGGCAGAGGCACAAAAACAAATTACAGCTCTCATGAACATGAGAGCCATCCAACAGGTACCTACACAGGAGCAGGACAAGGATTTTACTCAAGACTCTTCCTAGTTCCATGAAAGGACAAAGCATGGAGACCCATTCTGGATCTTTCAATTCTGAACACCTATTTGCAAGTACCAAAATTCAAGATGCTAACACTACAGCAGCTTCTTCCCATGCTGGGCAAAAATGCTTGGCTAGTCACTTTGGACCTCAAGGAGGCATACCTGCATGTCCCTATCAGACAAAATTGCAGAAGATACCTCCGCTTCATTGCAGGTTCAACGCATTATCAATTCTCTGCACTGCCCTTTGGCTTATCAGCCAAACCAGTACCTGCTAACATTAGGTCCCACTCCACCAGGGCTACAGCTACATCAGCAGCCTTTCTCAGGGGAGTGCCAACCAAGGATATTCTGGAAGCTGCTACTTGGAGTTCAGTGCACACCTTCACCAAACACTATCACTTACCTCTTTACTCAAAGACTAGATCTGGTTTTGCCACTGCAGTTTTGCAGGGCCTACTAGCTTCTTCTAACCCTGTTTGACTCAACCTCCCCTCCTTAGCTTTGGGATTCAACCCAAGTGTGATGACTGCAGCAGGGTAACACGATGAACATAGTACAGTTTTGTACCTACCCTAAATGTAGATGTTCGAGTGTTCACCCTGCTACAGTCCAGGTTACAGTCCAGGTTACCCTCCCTCCATCCCCTCTGAACTAGCTGAACTTATCTCTACCACTTTATCCTTTACTACCTCTGTGGTGTATTTGCTTGTACCTAAGGGTTTTGTTTTATTTTTATATAGCCATATGTATATATATATATATATATATATATATATATGTATATATATATATATATATATATACATATATATATATATATATATATATATATATATATATATATATATATATATATATATATATATATATATATATATATATATATTGCCTACCTTTTGGGGGGCACCTGACATCTGGGGCAAGAAAAACTGAAGAAAATGGCGTTGGATGCCTCTTATATACCCCTGGCGCACTGACATCAGGGAAGAAGTGACAGCAACCGACGCAGGACCAAGACTTTGGAATTCGGGCCGACTGCGGGACCACCTGACGGCAGGATAACCCAAGTGTGATGACTGCAGCAGGGTGAACACTCGAACATCTACATTTATGGTAGGTACAAAACTGTACTTTTTTATTCCAGAATGTTTTTGGGTCCAGGAAAGGAGGGTAACTGGAGACCCATTCTGGATCTTTCTATGCTCAACACATTTCTCAAGGTCCCTCCTTTCTGAATGCTCTCTCTTCAGACCTTGTTTCCTTGCCGCGCAGTGCCCGAAGCAGAAGCAGTTGGCAAGTGCCGGTCTGTCGACTCCTAAAATTTTTGAGTTAGAGTTTCAGAACCCGAAGTATTCACTAAAGCGAAGTACCCCGTTGGGGAAACTTTTTTCTTGCTCCATACCGATGTCAGAAAAAGTTAATAATTGTATTACTTGTGGGAAGCAAATACCTCATAAGGATTTCCATTTATACTGTATTCCTTGCTAGGCCCTGATCACAATGTGCCTGGCTGTCTGTTTTGTGCTAGATTTAACCAACGCACTATTAAGCGTCTGTATATTTTTGCCTCAAAATATTTTGGAACCAGATTTAACTACCCTGAAATGTTGTGTTGTTGCATGGATATATAGTTTATATATATATTTTTTGCTACCTTTTTGGGGGCACCTGACATCTGGGGCAAGAAAAACTAAAGAAAATGGGAGTTGGCTGCTTGTTTTATACCCCTGACGTCCTGACGTCATGGAAGAGGAGACAGCAACCGACGCAGGACCCAAGACTTTGGAATTCAGGCCGACTGAGGGCAACCTGCCACCAGATTACCCAAATGTAATGACTGCAACAGTGAATACACTTGAACATCTACATTTATGGTAAGGATACACAACTGTATTCTCTGCTGTGCCCTCTGAACTCCCTACTGATGTAAAGGTATTCACCGAATGCATCAGTCCTGTCACTGCCATTTGCAGGCTTCGAGGGATACAGATACTCCCCTATCTCGATGACCTCCTCATTCAGGCTTCCTCTCCCAGGAGTTTATTGCAGGATCTCCACCTAACCCCTTATCTTTTGTAAAGTTTGGGGTTCACCATAAACCACCAGAAATCTGTTGTGATGCTCTCCCAGGATTCTGTTTTTCTAGGATGCTGGCTTCAGACTTTTCCCATGTTGGCTTCTCTTCCTGCTTCACAGATTTTGTATCTGACAACCTTTTTCCAGTCCTCTCCTTTTTCTGTCCTCTCTTACTGCCAGGGAGTTTCTCTGGGCTTTGGAGTTTATGGCCTCTACTGATCTCATGCTTCCTCTCACCAGGCTCCATTTGAGGAAGCTACAGTGTACCTCAGATCAGTGTGGCTTCAACATTTCCACTCTCTGAAGTTGCTTCTTCCTCCTCTTCTTCCTTGTCCCAAACTGAGTTTCACTGGTAGATTCAACAGCTCTCTCAGTCCCGGGCTTCCCTTCTGTTTCAGGAACTGTACACTGATGCCTCAGACTTGGGGTGGGGGCTGCTAGCGGCTCTCTAAATGTGCTGGGTCTCTGGGCTTCTCTTCAGAAGTCCGATCGTGTTAGCATTAGAGAGATGAGAGGAATTCTGCTACTGCAAGCTTTTCATCCCTTTTTCTGCCCCAGCCCCCTCAAAATCTTCATGGACAGTATCCCTGTGATGTGGTACATCAACAAGTAGAGGGGCACAAGGTCTTATCGTCTTCTTTGCAGATTAGGTCTTCAGGTCTGAGATCTAGCTGTGTATCACGTGACTCTTCTGGCAGTTTACATTCCTTCAGAGCACAATCTAGTGGCAGACTCATTGAGCAGGTCCAGTGCACAGGCTCATAAATGGATGTTTCAGAAATATGTGTTTCTGGACATAGTCCATTGGTGGGTATTCTTCAGGTAGATCTTCATGCCTCCCCTCTGAACAGACAACCTCCTGTTTTTTGTTCCAGAGTACCAAGTCATCTGGTTTGCAAAGTGAATGTCCTGTATTTTCCTTGAGTGGGAATGTTTCTGTATGCCTTTCCCTGTGTTCCTCTGTTGCCTCGAGTTCTGCGCAAAGTCAGACAGGTCTTTCCCAAAATCTTGCTGGTAACTCCCTTTTGTGTCAGATAACTTTGGTTTCTCCCTTCTTTATCACTTGTCTAGGGGCAATCACCACAAGTTACCTCATTGGGTAGATCTTCTCACACAAGACAAAGGCTCTCTTATTCATCCTCACTTGTCAGCTCTTCAAATGATGTGGGGAATTAGGGCATTGATTCCTTTTAGGCACCTCTTTCCTTGGAACATTCTCTAGGTTCTGCAGGAGGCTAGGAAAGCCACTACCAGTAAGTCATATATGTCCAAATGGAAAGAGGTTTTCTGTCTGGTGCCTCCTTGCCGTCAGTATCCCCTTTTGGTGGGGGTTCCACTGGTTCTGTCTTTATGATCTGCTTCACGCTGGGTTGGCACATTCTTCGATTAAAGCTCACCTTTCAGCAGCTTTTGTTTGTTTGCCCTAAACTCCTTCTTTGGTCTCTCGTTTTGAGGTCAAGCAGTTTCTTAAAGGGATCCTTCATATCAGACCTCCCAGGAAGTCTATCCCGCCTTCTTGGGACCTCAATTTTGGAACTGAAAAAATGACTGTGGCTCCTTTAGAACTTGCTAGTTCAGCTTTCTTGCAACATTGTACATGGAAGACTGTTCTTCTTTTGGCTGTCACTTCAGGCTCTTGTGGCCATTCCTCTTTTTTTTTTTTTCTCTCTCTCAAAAAGACAGCATGTCTCTTTGGGCTAATCCCTCTTTTATGCCTAACATGGTTAATGCATTATCCCTGAATCAGGCTGGTCACTTCCCTTCTTATATCTTCTTCACAATGTACTAATGAAAGAGTTCTTCACACTTTGGATCTGCATAGATGGCTGAGGTATTTATTTGGATAAATCAAAGGCAGTTCCTAAATCTGAGCGGTTTTTGTTTCTTTTCATCTCAGGACTTTGGGTGCGGCTGTTTCCAAGCAAACCATTTCCTTCTGGATTTCTAAAGCCATTTATTTTTGTTATTCCTTTCATGACGAGTGTCTTTTTTCCTCTGTAAAGGCACTTTCTACTAGGTTGGTTTATTCGTGAACTCTGATACCTTTTTCAAGGGTTTGGATACCAGTTCCATCCTTGAGGCTTCTATTTGATCCATTGTTCATACTTTCATTAAACAAATTGGATGTTGTTTATAGGGCCAGGGCAGGTTTTGCCAGGGTTGTTCTGCATGAGTTTGTTGAGGGCTCTTCTGTGTGCTCCTCATCCCAGCTTTCTTCTTAGCTCTTGTATTCTCCCTTATGTGAAGTATACTGCAACAGTGGTGTGGAAGGACATAGTACAGTTGTGTAAAGTCTTACCATAAGAGTAGATGTTCTTTTCTTCACTTTTGTGGTATTCAGTCCTTTCCTCCTCCCGTTTTCCTAGATCTTGTCCCTGTGCTGCTGTTGCCTTCCTAGCTGAGGGGAATCTTTCTTCTTCCTCCTATTTCCTTCTGCCCATGTTCTCCTTTGCCCCTCCGGGAGGTCTTTTCCTCCTGGAGCAATTAATTTCTGTTTGTGTCCATAGGTCACCTTTATGCCCTATGTCTGATGCAGGGAACATACGTGAGATGTATGGCACCTATATAATCTAAAGGCTTTAGTATACTGGCCGGACATTGTGCTATCCTTGGCAGGAGATCCCTTCTCTAAAGAATAATGCAGCAATGAACAGAAGGGCATCTACTGTTATGGTAAGATTTTACACCACTGTACTCTCTCTCTCTCTCTCTCTCTCTCTGAGGCCAGACAGCCCCTTTTTGGACTCAGGAGGCCCCCTTTGCCCATGCCTCTGCCTCAAGCAAGCAAGCCTGCGTCTCTGCCTTCTTTGAGGTCTCTTAGCGCTTTTGCTGTTTAACAAGTGTAAAAAAAAATAAATAAATAATAATAAATTAAAGCGTGTGTGTTTGTGTGTGTATGAGAGTGAGTGATTGATCGAGCCGTTATCTTACACTTACTAAGCAATGCTTTTGCTGTTTAGAAAGTGTAAAAAGAAAAAAAAAAATGAATGAAACAGAAATAGTGTGTGTATGTATGTTTACGTGTGTGAGTGACTGCGTGCATGTGTGAAGAGCGAGAGCAGTCCCTGGCAGCATCAGTTAAGAAGTTTGTGTACCTCTCAACCATGCCTGTCAACCTCTCAACACACAAAATCTGAGCAGAGCCACAAGTAATGATGGACAAAGGACCAAAAATAGGGACAGATTTTAAATATTGCTCTTAGACTGAGAAAGTTGTTAGAATCACAGGGTTTCAGTTAGCGTGTATTTTCTGAAGGATATGAAGTCTGAAATTCAAATGTCTGACTACACATATGAGGCAAAAATCTGGACAGTTGAGAGAGATTCTCCATTGACTGTTAGCTCAAGATATGTGGATAAACCTAAAATAAATGGGGGACATATTTTACTTGTATATTAAGATTTGGGTTAGTATGCATTTTGTGAAAGAGGTGTGCATGTGAGGACGAGTGAGTGAGATTGACTACTGGCAGCAGCAGTAGTAAAGAGGTCTATTTACCTCTGGACCTCTCAGCTGAAAAAATCTGAATAAATAGGAACAGATTTTAATTATTGCTGTTATAAAATTACAAACTTGCTTAAATAAATGGTTTTGTGTTATGATTTTTCTGAAGAAAGTAATAGTCTGAAACTCAGATGTATGCCATTATTTATTAACATTTTCATTTTTTCAGTTTCCTCTCCATTCAAAAAAATTTCTAAATCATCAGGCTATTGGATCCTACAAGATGAAAATCTGAATCTCTGGCTCACCGTTTCTTCACCTTCATTCTGGAGCCAATTCCTTCTCGGATCCATTCACCATTTTTTGAGGAGACCCCGAGAAGGACATCTAGGCCACTCTCTACTTCATCATCCTTCAGGTAGTTTAGGAGCCTAACTGAAGCTGATGTAGACAGGATGATGAGGAAGTTTCTCTGGGCCCAGATTAAGTTGAGAGTTATACTGGCTCCATCTTCCATTGGATTCATTAGCCTGTCATTGGCCCCAAGCCAGTTGTTGACTCCTACTCCGATCCGACCTTTGGTTTTGGAGCCATTGGACCTGAGAGTCCCAAGTCTGTCTGCATCTGATCCAAAGGCTTGACCTTCTCGAACTCAATATCTTTGATCCAGTTAGCTTCAAGATTGTCAGATCCAGAAGGATCTTGAATCTGAAGCATTCTGGATCCGGAGGAGAGTTAGGTTCAACTCTAATGAACTCGGAGACATCTCTTCCTCTCTGAGCTGGACAGCTTGGCTCCACCTTCTGCTTTGAGGCAGAGCCGCAGTGATGCTCGGAGCCTTCCTGGACAGTTGTCTTCTGCTCCTGCCAGGGTTGGCCCTTGCTTACTCATATGTCTTCTCCCTTCAAGTTAGTAGAGAGATATTTTTCTGCCTCTGCAGATAAGTCATACTTGCCCTCCGCAGGTTCACCTCTTCCACAACTATCTGCCGGTCCGTACAAGTCTTGAGACCGTCCTCACTCAGGACTCAACTCTCACTTCCAAGTCCTATCCATAGCATCCCACCAGGGAGCCTTTTCAGAACCGTATGTGCAAGAGGAGGCAAGTAGATTCCACAGAGGAATCCCTGACAGAAGACCTCCACTTTGATGAAGGGGAAAGGTGCTCCATATCAACCCTTAAGGATGTTATCAGTGAAATACTCAAGTTTTTATGACAGAAGGTGGATGATGTGTCGTTGCCCCCCCCCCCTTACCTCCCAGTAGGAGTATGTGTTTTTTGAGGCTTTCATAGCTGGCTCAGCTACATCCTGGGTATTCCCCCCATCGGTGGATGAGATGGTGGATCTCATCTCCTGCCAGGAATGGAAGGATCAAGATGCCATGGAGCCAGTTCCTAAAAGACCTAATCAAGTACCTGGTTGCACCTAAGGATTGCACCCACTAGAGAAAGGGTCCTTCAGTAGATGCTGTGATGGTAGCAGTGGCCACCAAGAAAGAACTTGCTGACCAACATTCTGTTGTCCATCCCCCAACATTGAGTCCTGTGAGTTGGATAGGTTTGGGACGTACATATATGCATCAGCGGCCTTCAACCTAAGGTCACTAAATTATTTGAAACATGTCCATGTCAGCAGAGGATAAGACTATTTCTTCACAACTGTCCACCCTGCAATCCCTATGGAATGTTTGTGTGAAACTCCTTTCCCATGCCTCAACAGGTGTTTAGAGACCTGTGGGTTCAGGAATAGTCATGAGACAGCACATCTGGATGCACCTCTGTGACTTTGCAGAGCCTTTCAAGTCATCATTCATCAGTGCTTCCTTTGATGTATCTAAAGTTTGGCCCCAAGGTTAAAGAAACCCTATCCAGGCATGAACAACAGAAGAAGAACTTATCTACCATAGGGATCCATTTTTCTACACCTCAAAGGACCCTTTTCTGAGAATCAGAGAGTTGGCAGGAAATGTGATTCCAGAAGATGCAAGGCTTTTCCCAGGACTCCTGTGTGGACAGACCGTCCCATGGCACAGTTTGGGGAATTCCAACAGTAGATGATGCCCTCATGGCAGA
Organism: Protopterus annectens; assembly: GCF_019279795.1. Taxonomy (NCBI): domain Eukaryota; kingdom Metazoa; phylum Chordata; order Ceratodontiformes; family Protopteridae; genus Protopterus; species Protopterus annectens. The sequence goes on along the minus strand of NC_056728.1, from coordinate 978,684,801 downwards.
GGAGGCAGGCTGCAGCATCCCAGAATTTTCCAATAAAAGGGAGTACATGTGCACCTTCTAGATGTGTGTAGACAACTTCACTTCTGTATCCACAGAACAAAAGATTTCAAAAAATCAGACCAGCTGTTTATTTCCTTTTCAAAAGCAAAACTGGGTAAATCTGTCTCAAAGATGACTTTAGCCAAGTGGTTCATAGGTAGGTACTAGGCTATCGGCCCAAGGGCCTACGTAAGCCTAGCCAACGAGGTTCCCTGGCTTACGCCACCCAAGAAAATTATTTTCCTGTGCCACTGTTGAGCAGAGACACAGAAGTGATCCCCGGGGTGTATTTCCTATTTCCCATCCACTCATCAAGATTTTTCTTCAAGAGTGCTAATGAAGAAATTTGTTTGACACAGATGGGTAGCCTGTTCCAGAGTATGGGAAGTCTCTGGGACAGGAATCTATCCCTCCAGCATGTCCTGTTTATTGTGGTGACAAGGTTTAGGTCCCTAGAGCATGTAGCTCGGAGGGATTGGGATTTCTTTAGGTGTATGCATGTCTAACAGCTCTGGGTTTGACATAGCTTTATGTGTTAGGCAGAGATCACCTCAGAGTAGGCGATACGTTACGGAGTAAAGCTGGAGTTTTTTGAGACGGTCCGTGTAGGGCATTTGTTTGAGGCCAGTAATCCTCTTTGTGAGGTACTTCTCTGGCCTTTCCAGCTGCTGCAGATGTCTTGTAAGGTACATTCAAAAAGGGGCATTGTGCTCTATAATGGGTCTAATGAGTGTCGAGTACAGGAAAACAATGACCTCTTTTTTCCTTGATGGAGAACCCTTGTATGATGAGGTGTGCCATGTAGAAGGACTTCCTGACTACTGTGGCGGTGACTGTCAAAGGAGAGAGTACTGTCCTCCTGGTTTCCAAGGTCTCTTATCACACATTCGGTGTTAAGTAGATTCCTGCCTATGTGGTAGTTCATGGGTACAGAGTTTTTACCAAAGTGGATGACACTGCACTTTTTGGCATTGAGCTTGAGGCCATGGCTCTGACACCTGGCATCTGTCTCAGCGGGGCCCTTCTGTAGGATGTCCACATCATTTGGGGACTTGACTATGGCTCCTAGTTTGCAGTCATCTGCGAACTTCGTTAGCCAGAGGCCTTCTGTGTTCGCCTGTACTTCAGAGAAGTAGATACCAAACAGGGGAGGTCCCAGGACTGAACCCTGTGGTACTCCACTTGTCACTGGTTTGAGGTCAGATTTGGAGTCTGCAACTTTTACAGTGTAGGTTCTGTCAGTGAGCCAGTTGGCAACCCATCTTGTGATGTAGGGATTTATACCTAGTTTAGTGAGTTTAGCTATAATTCCAAAATGGAGGATGGTGTCGAAAGCCTTGGCGAGGTCAAGATAGGCTGTGTGAACCACCTTACCATCATCTACGGCTTTGGTGACTGCCTCAAAGAAGTCAATTGGGTTCAGGAGGCATGATCTGCCTTTCACAAACCTGAATTGGGTGGGAATCCAGAGTTGGGAGGTTACCAATTTCTTTGTTTATGAGTTCCACAATGATACGTTCCATGGCCTTGCAGACCAGGCTCGTCAGGCTAATAGGGCGATAGTTCCCGGGATCAGTGGTGGCTCCCCCGTTGTGGAGTGGGATAACTGTTGCTGTACGCCATTCAGTGGGCACAAAGCCTGATGCGAGGCTAGTATTGAACATGGTGCTTAAGTGGGAAGCCAGTTCATTCTGACGTTCATGTAAAACGCAGCCTGGAATGTTGTCCGGTCCCATGGATTATATGTTTTTGGCTTTAGAAAGTGCAGCTTTTACCTGCATAGTTGTGATTACAGGGACTCTGCATTCTTCCTGTATAGATATGGGCTTTTTGGGGGGTGAGGCAGGTAAAGTTAGCACTGAACCTATCTGCTAGGATGTTGCCAATATCAGTTGGTTCTGTAATTTTCGTGCCGTTGTGCTGTAACTCAGAGCAGATCTGGGTGTTGCCATCAAGACTCTTGACATAGCTATAGAATGCTTTGTGGTTGTCCTTAGAATTAGTGGCAATTTTGTTTTCATAGCTAGCTTTGGAGGATCTTATAAGGGATCTCAGCTTCTTACTGAGGCTAACCAGGGAGCTCCTCCACTCATGGGATTTTACTCTCTTTTGCAACAGTTTCTTCCTTCTGTTGTACAGTTTGTTTATGGCAGGGGACCACCAGATTGGCTTCCTTTTTTTGGAGGATAGCGTCTTGGTTCTGTTTGGGATAGCATGATCCATGCACTCGTGTAAGTGCTTGTAGAGTGCATTTGTGTAGGATTCAGCAGTTGTAACTGTATTGTCCATCTGCATGGGTGTCATGACGTTCACCACTTCTGTCTTAAGAAGCATGAAGTTGGCTTTGGAGAAAATTTTTACGATGGTTTCCTTAATAGGGGGTGGGGGCGGGATGAGGATATCAAGGGTGATTAGCTTATGGTCGGATCGGACCAACAAGGAGTTGACTTCAGATGTGGAACACCGGTCACTCATGTTGGTAATGACTAGGTCTAGGATATTGTTGCCCCTGGTGAGGGTGTCGATAAATTGATCCAGGGCATTGGAGTTTATGAATTCCAGAAAGCGTTGAGCTAAGGAGTTGGTACATGTACACGAAGCTCACTGATTGCATTTGTTTTGCCTGTAGTGAAATAGATTGATGCTTCCTAAACCTCCTAAGGTTCATTCCACAAGGTATGTGGCTACCTCCTCTGCTTTCTGGTCTAAAGACAGCATACATGACATTTTGAGTAGCTGCTACTTGGTCAAACTCTCATACCTCTTTTGCTCACTACAGATTGGACAGCCTATATAGGAATAGGGCAGTGTTTGACTCTGCTGTACTACGGAATATCCTTCCTTGAAGACCACCCTGAGGTTTCTCTGGCTGGAGACTCAGCCCCATCAGCAGAGGAATGGACAAAAAAATACAACACCATATGTAAAAGTTAGGTACTCGCCATAACTGTGCTTCTGTATTGTCTGTTTTTGTCAGTCCTCAACCTCCTGCCTTCCATCCTTCTTCCTACTTAAAAATGTATTTTCCGGTCTCCTAGTTCAGCCTGAGGAGTAATGTATTGCTTGACTGTTGATGAACTCCAGCTCTTTCCTCCTCCTTTGTTTCTTTCTTTATCTAGTTTTTCACTGGGATGTTTAACTGTTCTCTGTATTGTTCCCACATGATAGCTGTTTTAGACACTATGTAGGCTGAAAGGAGGGCAAATTTGAAGTAATTATGATTAGAAAGGAAGATTACAGGTAAGGGGAAGAGCTCAAGTTAGTCAAGTCTTTAGAAGTAGCCAAAGTCAGATACGAAATCTCTTTGGTTGAGGAAGGGCCAAACAGACAACATGTACATTTCTAGAATCTTGGGAAGAAGCTGTTTTGTGAGGAAGTTTGTGTTGCAATGCATGTATAGTTTAGAAGAGTTTGCTGCATTGTTACCTGTTGAGCAAAAGGTTAATGTCAAAGATATTGTTCCAATGTTTCTCATGTCAACAAATGCATTAGACTAGAGTAGAAGGGGCTGACACTATTTCTGGAAATGCAGCTTTGTCAGTGGTGATGAGAAGGTATGCTTGGTTTCGCAGTCATTTTTTTTTCTGATGACTTAAAAATTACATTGTAACTGCTCCCATTGAGTCTGATTATGTGCTTGGTACTGCAGCTAATCAGATCCTTAAACAGTGAGATGAAAGGTGTAAATTGATGAAAACTGCAACAACATTTTTTTATATTCACGTTTTCCTCCTTTAAGCAGGTGGCCTCTTAGACAGATGTCCCAGCCTAATAAGCATCAAGGGTAACAAAAGAAGGCAGGCTGACAGCCCAACAAGAAGGGTCACTTTTCCAAAAAGGATAACTTCCCTCCCAATTTATGACTGTACCGACCTGAGGCACCCATCTTTTTTATATCTCCCATCAGGTGCTACAGCTCTCAAGCTCTCTCTCTCAACAAGGTGGCTTTGACTGTCTGGTTTCCAACAAATGGGTCTTCAACATTGTGGGAAAGGGTTACCACAGTCAGTGAAACGCCCATCCTTCTCCATTCAAGGGTGTTGCTCTTCATGCAGCAGATCAATCTTTGTTATTCACTCCTATTCGCCAGCATATGCTGGCATTTGGGGTCATAGAGCTGTTTTTCCTTCCATGTAAGTGAGGGGGTTTTATTCCTGAATTGTAATGGTTCCCAAAAAGAAAATTAGTGGAGACCTGTCCCTTTTGAATACATTCATCCAGATTCCCAAGTTCAAGATGCTTACCATGCAGACAAAACTTCCTGTTCTTCCAGACCATTACTTAATGGTAACCCTGGACTTAAAGGATGCCTATCATTATATCCCTAGTGCTCATCATTTCCAGAGATATCTTGTGTCTGGGTTGCACATTCATTTTTCTGTATTGCCCTTTGGGCTATATACTGCTATTCAAATGTTTGCAAAATGTCTTGCCCCAGTAATGGCTTTGTCAGACTATGGGCATCCACATTTTTTCTTTTTTGCATGATTTGCTGGTCTGTGCAGATCTTATGCTCAGGTGGTTGGAATCATTATAGAAGGTTTCAGCCTTACTGTCTCTTCCAGGGTTCAAGTTCAGAAAGCTTGGGGTATCACAATTTATATTTCACTTTCTCTGAGCCCGCTGACCACTGCTATCTCAATCTGAGACATAGTTGCCTTCATAAGTTTGTGATGATCATGTAATAGTAGTACTTTAACCATTTACTTTGACAGTTCAATCCATACTATTTTCAGTCTCTCTAACTTATTTTGTATAATAACTGTAATTTAATAGCAAATGTTAATCAGACATTGCTATTGAAACTGTTGATTCCCACCTTATAGTGATGTCTTTTTTTGCTAGAATCATTATTAGTGCCTTTTCTTGCTTATGCAAAGAATCTTGGTGAGGCAAGCCTTGAAAAAACAAAGATCGAGTTACTTGGCTGCTGTTATTCTGTAGCTATTCCAAAAAATGTTGCAGTTTTTTTTTTTATATAAAACATAACTTTTTCCATAGTAGTAAACACTGTGCTCCCATGTTTTCCTGGCCCCTGAGTCAGATCTTTAACATACACTAAAGTAATGTAGATGCATATGTTATAGCTTACTAGGCATGCAAAAATATGTTTGGAGATGTACCCAGGCAAAACATGAAAGTGAATTGAGACTTTAGCATACTGGGAAGCTGACAGTTTATTCTCTATCATTCTAACAAAACATATTGCTTTCCATTTGCAATTCTGTGCGTGCTTTAAAGAGGGTGATGCTTTCATAGGTAGGTACTAGGCTATCGGCCCAAGGGCCTACGTAAGCCTAGCCAACAAGGTTCCCTGACTTACGCCACCCAAGAAAGCTATTTTCCTGTGCCACTGTCGAGCAGAGACACAGAAGTGATCCTCGGGGTATCATACACATTCCATCTTTCAGCTGGAAAGTTAAACTGAGGCCTGAGCTAGTTCAGGGAGATGTAAAGATCAAAAAGGTAAACATGGACAAAGGGAACTACACTTGTTTTCTGTTTCAGTCTTAAACATGCCTTTGATCTTGTAAACCAATCTGTGTTATAAGGTCACATGATCAAAATAAGAGTCAGCCCACATCTCCTTAAGATGATCATGTGACTTTGTAACAGATTGGTTTACAAGATAAAAGGCATGTTTAAGACTGAAACAGAATGTGTTACAAGGTCACATGATCAAAATAAGAGTCAGCCCACATCTCCTTAAGATGATTTAAATTTAAAATTAGCCCAACCACTTCTGCTGAGGCCCCTAACCAAACAGTAGTTCTTGTGATGCCCCCCCTCTGGGCCAGTAATCAAGGAGCTTGAATCCTCACCACTGCACCAGTGAGGGAAGTTCACTTGGAACAAAAATAGGCACACACCCTTAAGAGCACACAAGGAACACACACAGTCCTGGGTCTGGGTTTCCTTCTCTCTCCAGGCCCCCAGTAAGACTCCCCACTGACACATCTGTAGAGTTGAGTCCTCAGCCAAGTCTTCCAACACCCTCGCTGTGAAACCAGTGCCCTGTGTCCCTGCTGCAGGTAGCTGACACACACATGCACGTGCAAGCACCTGGGAAAGGTGGACACAGATTTACTCACTCTGCTGTCCTTTGCCCAGAGTATAAGGTAGTTACTGCCACCAGACAATCCAAAGCCAGCTACTCTAAGGCTCTTACAAGGGTACCCAATTATACTGAATGAAGTTAATATAAATGGTAGTGTTTGACCAATGTGACAAGGCTCTCACAGTGTCACAAAGTAAATATAAGTATTCCCAAAAGTTAAAATATTCTCTAAAGGACCAGCCACAATGAGAAGTTTATATTTAATAATAAAAGAATTTGAAAATACTAAATATCTGTTTACAGTAAACACCAGAGTTTCAGTCACAAGAACTATTAAAGTGACACAGATGAACAGATTCACACAGATGCAGAAAAACAGTACTTAACTAACTATATTTTCCTGAGTGATCTAAAGAATTACTGTTCCCTGGTTACTTAGTAAAGCAAGGCCAGATAAAGTAGATGAGCGATCCTTCTATGTCAGATTACAAAAACAGACTGTTCGGAGATTTCTGTCTCATCTTGTATTAAAGCTTCCTTTTAGGCCAGAATTACGGAATGACATCAACGCACATTTGGTCGTCTAACTCTGGTTTCCATACTATCCCCACTTTACTAGAAACTGAACCAGAAATTAGCACGTGTTTTACCATACACACAAACAGTGGTTTGTTGAGATGTGTCATAGCATCTGGAAGTCATAAAACAATTTCAAACTTCCACCCTTCCATAGTATCAATTAGTTCCCCCCAGGACAATGCAGAAGGCTTCTTAGTACAGACTTTTTGTCTCTAGCTGCATTGAGACATGAGAAATGCAGTCTTTATGGCTTGTACCAAGTAATTTAATTTCAAACTACTTTTCAAAGTTAGTTGGATTAAGATTAACCTCTTCTCTTTCAGTAACCTCTGTTACAGTGTATTTCAGTAGTTCCCACACAGTTTGACATACATGTACATACTTTTATTTTTCTGTCCAGCAGAACCCACTGTTTGCACATTTTTCAACACAAGCAAACTTTACAAATACATTTTCATCACAAGTATCTGTACAAATCAGTTTGATATGCAAATGACATACAAAGGTATCCCTTGTCTTGGAAATGTTGTTTGTGATCTCTGTTATTTTGATGACTAACTTAATGTTTACTTGTATAAATTGCTGATTTAGTCATTCTTTGTGTACTCTTCTACTATGCACAGAATATTGCACAATAACGAATGTCTTTCATTATGTATTATCACTGTCTATTGTATTAATTAAGTGGGGCTTTTCTCCCCAGGCCTTCACTGAAAATGGACCTCCTCCAGTTGGACCATCTTGGTCAACAAATGTAAAATAAATAAAAAATAAATAAATAATTTTTTTATAAAACTCCAGCTAGCTATGCTGGCATATGTTACACATCCATTTCCCTACTTCTCCTGGCATAGCTCGCAATACCTCACATCATCACAGTTCTACAGCACCATTTTTCTTTTCCATTTTTATTAACAAACTCCTCCTTACCACCCTGCCCCTTAATAGTATTGCAGATGACACACTGTTATAGATCTAGAGCTAAATAAAAAAAAACATATAGCATTGGCTCTCTGATGGACTTTCAACATCTTTCGCAGTAGAAATCAAATTAGTGGAGTTTTTTGGCACCCACCAAAACTTGCAACTGCCCTTAAAATAAAAGACAAGATCAGCCTTCACTCTGAAAGCATTGGTACTTAAGTATGTGTCTGGACCAGACATTAAATATTCAATATCACACAGAAAAAATGGGGAAAAAAGGACAGAATACTACTACTGCCTGTTCTTTGCATGAAAAATCTCTACATTCATTTCCTATCCTGCAGGAGCCAAGCAAAAGAATAGTAGTTGCTAAAATAGAGTAAGTCATCAACTAATATTGAGTGTCTCAAAGAAAATCTCTGTAATCCTGCAAAGTATGTTTATTTCTAGTGGACCCCCAAAAACAAGAAATAACACAGTTTCTTCATTGAAAAAGGTAAATGGGTTCCCTTAAAACCACCTCTTGCTAGGCATGCAGGTCTTTACACTCCTGCAGTTAGACACACCTACACCACTTTCCTCAGATCTCATTCCTGTAACCACATCCTACTCCCAGAGGAGGCAATTCACCCCCCGGTATGCATCTGAACTGTTACATAGATATATATCACAATTTCTCCTTCTCTCCTGTACCCTATGTTCTCCTTTATTTCTCTATTCTCCTTGTTTATATTTGCATACTTTTGTTGTATTTGTACGTGCTTATTGCAAAATCCCAAGCAATAAGGTACCACGTCAGGAACAACAAATTAATTTATTACAAAGCGTTTTTTGTCCACACCAAATAGTCAAACTTTATCAGATAGAAGTACTTCATTCACAAGAAACAGTTTAAATAACCCTCTTTGTAAGTCACATGACACCCCAGCTAAAAATTTAAAGTGCTAGTCACATCTGTCTAAGGAATAACATATATTTAAAATGAAATAACTGATGATAGCACAATGTTGCGAGTCCACAGAAACGATTTATTGACACAAAGTACACAAATTAGTTAAGCGCTTTCATCAAATAGTATGACTTCATCAGAACAAATAATATAATAAACTTTAAAACTTAAATAGTACCCAGTTTGAATTCATTGGCTAAGAAACTAACAAATCATGTTTTAAACATGCCAGATCTCATAAATAATAAATAAAATACAGATACTGAATAATTAATTCATCATATAATTAAATCTTAAAAATATAGGTATACTGTAACAGTATACATATATTTTTAAGATTTAATTATATGATGAATTAATTAATATGATGAATTAATTAATTATTCAATATCTGTATTTTATTTATTATTCATGAGATCTGGCATGTTTAAAACATGATTTGTTAGTTTCTTAGCCAATAAATTCAAACTGGGTACTATTTAAGTTTTAAAGTTTATTATATTATTTGTTCTGATGAAGTCATACTATTTGATGAAAGCGCTTAACTAATTTGTGTACTTTGTGTCAATAAATCGTTTCTGTGGACTCGCAACGTTGTCCTATCATCAGTTATTTGGTTTTATTTTAGCACTTGGACACCATTTGGTTGGACTATATATTTAAAATGACCATGTTAATATTTATAAAATCCACAATTACACTAGTTAAAATAAAAATATGTTAAACTTCTGTCTAACAGTTTAATAGAACAGTACGTATGAGTATAAAACTTAAAAATGTAAAAGTATATTTAGAGGAAAGATCCCCATTACTATCTCATTAGATTTTTCAATTTCAAAATACACATCAGGGAACCCATATCATTGAGTCCTGGGTGGTTGTAGGCATTTAATCGAATTTGCCAAATAAGTTCTAGTCTTTCAATTTCTAACTGGATGGGGCCTCTCCTAGGATTCTGTACCACCTGATCTATAACTCGAAATTTAAATGTGTGTTTCCATTTTTTGTTTACTGATACTAAATACATGTTCGTAGATTCTATCCTTAAGCCTTCTTTTTGTTTTGCCTATGTAGAATGATTCACACACCTGACACTTAGCTAAATAAACCACCATCATAGAGTTGCATCAGGCCTGGCAAGCCGGTACGTAAAAATCAACTGCCAATCATTAGCGGATCGGAGTTCCACTGTGGCGACCCCTAACCGGGAAAAGCCGAAAGACGCAAACAAATAGAGTTACAGTTGTGGCACAGGATCCTAGGGGAGGCCCAATCCAGTTACAACTCGAAAGACTAGAACTTATTTGGCAAATTTGATTAAATGCCTACAACCACCCAGGACTCAATGATATTGTTCCCTAATGTGTATTTTGAAATTGAAAAATCTAATGAGATAGTTTTGGGGGGACCCTTCCCTGAATATACTATTACATTTTTAAGTTATATACTCATACTTACTGTTGTATTCAATTGTTGGACAGAAGTTTAACATATTTTTGTTTTAACTAGTGTAATTGTGGATTTTAGAAATATTAACATGGTCATTTTAAATATATGTTTGTTATTCCTTTAACAGATGTGACTAGCACTTTAAATTTTTAGCTGGGATGTCATGTGACTTACTGAGAGGGTTATTTAAACTGTTTCTTGTGAATGAAGTAATTGTATCTGATGAAGTTCGACTGTTTGGTGTGGACGAAAAGCGCTTTATAATAAATTAATTTGTTGTTCCAGAAGTGGTGCCTTATTCTTTGGGATTTTGCAGTTTTTCTTGTGTTTTATTGGAATAAGTTTATATGTGCTTATACTTGGTGTATGTTATACTTGAAATTTTGCATGTTACCAATCATATCACTTGTCTTTTTATACTGTGTTCTTGTAAAGGTGTTTTTTTTTCCTACTACCCTGGCTTGGCCTAAAACTGGATGTCCTTCAAGGATGCATCTGCAGTCATCACATATGGGTTGTCCTGCCTCAGGCAGCCCTTCGGTCGGCCGGATTCCAAAGTCTGGGTCCGGCGTCGGCTGATGTCGCCCTTTCCCCGACTTCAGAGCGCCTGGGGTATAAAAACGTCAGCCGATGCCATCTTCCTCAGTCTTTCTTGCCGCGTGGTGCCCGAAGCAGAAGCAGTTCACAAGTGCCGGTCGGCCAGCTCCTGTAATTCAGCTACCGAAGACTTCAAAAAGCTAAGTACCCCGTAGGGGACTCTTTCTTGCCTCAGCCGATGTCAGATAAAGTTAATAATTGCTTAACTTGTGGGAAACAAATACCTCATAAGGATTTCCACTCTTACTGCCTCCCCTGCCTAGGCCCAGACCACGACGTCTCGGCCTGTTCAGCCTGTGCTTCCTTCAACCGACGCACTGTTAGACGTCGGGCGGAGTTTGCAGAGGAATTTTTTGGGGCTAGTTTTGCGTACAATATGCTGTCGGAGACTCCGACTTCACATTTAACAAAGAAATGGAAGGACAAGGACAGACACTCGCGGCCCGCAGTTTCGGCTGAAACCACGGCCAGGCCTGCCGCGAGTGTCTCGGTCTCGGCTGAAACCGAGTCCTTGGTACTTCCAACCACCGAAACCGCTCAACCGACAACCTCGGCCCCGGAGGCCCCTGCTGAGTCGGTTATTGAATTTCCATCAGAAACTGGTGTCCTGGAACCTTCCGACACCATTCCTCTAGACAAAACTACACCAGCATGTGGTGCAACCAGGCCTCCTGCATCCATGTCCATAAAGGCATTTTCTAGGGCTAAAGCTGCTAAACTCTCAAAAGCTTTGCCTCCCAAGGTTATCCCTCAGGGACCCACTACAGGTTCACAGATTCTTAGCTTAGTAGAGGACCTTATTTCCTTAATTAGGGGCTCTCAGCCTCATCCGGACAGGGGCTCTCAACCTCCTCCAGACAAAAGGCCCAGGGTTGAGCCCTCTGATCCACACTCCTCAGATGAGGCCTCTGATGGCTCTACTCCCTTGGACTACCAGGAGGAGGCTTTTTCGGCCTACTAGGATTCTGATGCAGAGGAATCTATCCCCTCGGCCTCCCCTCCTGAAGAGCTGTCCTTCGGGGAGACACTTCACACTATGAGAGAGCATTTCCAATGGCAGGGCCAGGAATTCTCTGATTCCAGGAAGAGATTAAGGACTTTCTTGCATTTGCCTCAGCATAGACCTTTGGCTATTCCTCCTGTTTTGAATATCATTGATGATGTGTACTCTGAGTCTAGCACAACTCCTGACTCTCTCCCTCCGGCTCCTGTCAAACCTGATAGGTACTACAGGGTCCCGGACTCGCACCTTTTTCTTTACAAGGCCCACTCTGCTGATCCAGAAACTATTTCCCAGGGCCCTAAAGGGGTTGCAGCTGCCACTACTAAAAATCCTCTCCCCTCTGAAAGGGAGTCCAGAGCTTTAGAGAGATGGGGTAAAAAAGTGTATACCTCTGCTACTCTTTCTATGATGGCATTAAATTGTCAATTTCATATGATACAGTACCAAGAGTATTTGTTAGATGAATTGCATGAAAAACTGTCTTCACCTGAACCCCTAGATCACAAATCACTTCAGGATCTGGTACATAACTCCCAACAGGTTAGCAACCATTTCTTGCAGTGTGGTTATGATGCATTGGAAGCTTCATGTAGGTCAGCTATGACAGGTGCAGTCATACGTAGGCATGCTTGGCTGAAGGAACAATCTCTGCCAGACCATGTTAAAGCAAAGCTTCTGGATGCTCCACTCGAAAAGCAAAAGTTATTTGGCTCCACTGCTCAGGAGGTCTTAAAGAAATTTGAAGAAAAGGCAAAATCTGTACAAACAGTCAAAGATTTTCTCCAAGTCCAACCACCAAGATTCAGCAGAAATTGGCCTTCTAAGAATTGGTCCTTTCCAGACACAGAGAGGTTTCAGAGAGGCAAGAACAGGCGTGCCAGAGGTAGAGGGCAAGCTAGAGGCTCCTACAGAGGACGTCAATGGCAGCCTCCCAACCAGAGAGGTAGTGCAGGACCTACAACTGCTGCACAAGGACAAACTCAATGACTTTACTTTGACTCCGCCAACCAGGGCTCAATTGGAAGCACCCTTGGGCGGAAAGCTTTCTTTATTCTCAGAAAATTGGCACAGTATTACAAGGGACAAATGGACACTACAAATAATAGACAAAGGATACAGGTTCCATTTTCACACATTACCAAAAAGAAAAGGCATGCCAGACCTGCCACCGAATCAAAGGGAAGAGGCTTTGAAACAATCTCCCAACTTAATGCAAATGAAAGCTATAGAAAAGGTTCCTCTCTCAGAACAAGGCCAAGGATTTTATTCCAGACTATTCCTTGTTCCAAGAAAAGAAAAGCAATGGAGGCCTATTCTCGACTTGTCCGCACTGAATACTTATCTCATTGTGCCAAAATTCAAAATGCTGACTCTACAGCAACTCCTTCCCATGCTGGGCAAGGGGTCTTGGCTGGTAACTCTAGACCTCAAGGAGGCATACCTGCATGTCCCTATCAGACAAAGTTGCAGAAGACACCTCAGATTTCTTGCAGGTTCAGAGCACTATCAATTCTCAGCATTGCCCTTTGGCTTATGTACTGCGCCCAGAGTATTCACGAAATGCCTGGCATCAGTAATTGCACACTGCAGACTTCAGGGGATTCAAATATACCCATATCTGGATGACTGCCTTATACAAGTGGACAGCCAACAAACTTTGGTAAAACACTTGGATTATGCCATTCACCTACTTCAGGCCTTGGGATACACAGTCAACATTCACAAATCAAGACTTGTTCCATCCCAAAGAATAACTTTTCTGGGTGCGAATCTAGACACAACCACCCAAATGGCTTTCCTCACAGAAGAAAAACAAAGTCAACTACCGGATTACTTCAAAAATCTGACAAGACAAACTCAGCTGACTGCAAGGAAAATCCTGCAGGCCCTGGGTTACATGGCTTCTTGCATCCTTCTGATTCCACAAGCAAGGCTGCATATGAGGAAACTACAATGGTACCTAAGGAGTTTATGGACTCAGCACAGTCACAGCTTAGAAACTCTGATACCACTCATTCCATGCCTTCAAAAGGAATTTCTGTGGTGGGCTCAAGCAAGCCAGTCAAACAGGGGTCTGCCCTTCAGCAAACCAATAGCCAGCCAAACCATTACAACGGACGCTTCAGACCACGGATGGGGAGCGCACATGGAGGGCAGATGCATTCAAGGACTATGGTCACAAAAAGAGCTACACATGCACATAAACCAAAAGGAAATGCTGGCAGTGATACATGCAATCGAAGCCTTCAAACTCTTTCTGCACCAAGGCCACCTGCTAATAAGGACAGACAACACCACAGTTATGTGGTACATAAACAAGCAAGGAGGCACCCATTCCTACCCTCTTTGCAGACTGGCAATGAATCTATGGGAACTTTCCTTGAAACTCAATATAGAGCTGCTATCCCAGTTTGTGCCAGGAAAAGACAATATACTGGCGGACAGCTTAAGCAGAAATATCATGGATGCACACGAATGGATGCTGCACCCAGACATCTTCCTACAGATAACACAATCATGGGGGAGGCCAGACATAGATCTTTTTGCCTCCCCCCACAATCATCAGCTGAAGAAATTCTGCTCAAGGACATACCACCCACAAGCATGGAAAGTGGACGCCCTCTCTTTCAACTGGAGAACTGTAACAGTGTATGCATTTCCACCTCTTCCATTAATGACCAAGGTCTTACTGAAGATCAGGACAGAGCAGCCAAAAATGATTCTGATAGCTCTGGACTAGCCAAGACAACACTGGTACCCACTGTTAAAGAACATGTCACGCACGAAACCATGGCCTCTTCCTCAATGGCCACTTCTCCTGACACAGCACAATTACAAAACTCTGCATTCCAACCTGAAAACCTTGCAACTAACAGCCTGGAAAATACCTTGACTCCTCCTCAGGATAAGCTATCCAAGAGAGTGAAGGATATCCTCATGGAAGCTCGCCGGCCTTCCACAAGAAAGGCATATTCAGCAAAATGGAACAGATTTCACACTTGGAGCACCACAAAGGGACTAGATGCGACAGTGATGAACATGGCACATATCCTGGAATACTTGGCAGAAATGCTCCACAATGGCCTGTCTTACTCTTCCATTAAAATACATGCTTCAGCAATTTCAGCAGAGTACAATACTGATCCACCTGTCTTCTCTCATCCTCTCCTAAGACAGTTTCTAAGAGGAATTAAAAACATCATTCCTCCAAGGAAACCTCCAGTGCCTACTTGGGACCTTAACTTCGTGTTGGAAAAACTAACACTGCCTCCCTTTGAACCAGCAGCATCTGCAGAGCTACAGTTCCTGTCTTGGAAGACTGCCTTCCTTCTGGCCATAACCTCAGCAAGAAGAGTATCTGAGTTACAGGCCCTCATGGCAGTACAGCCATTTCTTACTTTTCATCAGGACAGAGTTTCATTGAGAACCAATCCTTCATTTATGCCAAAGGTGGTATCCAGGGTCTCATTAAACCAAGCTATTCACCTGCCTACCTTCTTTCCAAATACACAAAACAAAGGGGAGAAACTTCTGCACACCCTGGACATACACAGACAGTTGCGCTACTACTTGGACAGAACTAAAGGTTACAGAAATACTGACCAGCTGTTGGTAGCATATACTTCTGCACAAGGAAAAGCAATTTCCAAACAGACAATTTCAAAATGGATAGGGAATTGCATTCGTTTTTGTTACTCCTTTCATGGAAAAACTGTGCCAGCTAACATTAGACCTCATTCCACCAGAGCCACAGCCACCTCCACAGCCTTCTTAAGAGGGGTGGCTACCAAGGACATTTTAGAAGCTGCTACATGGAGCTCCGTGCATACATTTTCCAAGCATTACAATTTACCTTTATATTCCAGATCCAGAGCAGGCTTTGCTACGGCAGTCCTGCAGGGCATTTTAGCTGCACCATCCTTTTCATAGATCCTCCACCCCCAGATTGGCTATGGTATTCTCCCCATATATGATGACTGCAGATGCATCCTTGAAGGACATAGTACAGTTTTGTACCTACCATAAATGTAGATGTCCGATAGGTATGCATCTGCAGTCAGGTTTATCCTTCCTCCTTCCCCTCTGTGGTATTTATTGGGTACTTTTCCCTCTCATAGCTAGCTGGGGTTATCTATTATTGTGCATTTGTTTTATATATATGTATATATATATATATATATATATATATATATATATGCATATATTTTTCTGTGCATGTTTGGAATTTATTGCATTTCTCCAAATTTAGCCTTCCTTTGAGGGCACCTGGCATCTGGGGCAAGAAAAACTGAGGAAGATGGCGTTGGCTGACGTTTTTATACCCCAGGCGCTCTGACGTCGGGGAAAGGGCGACATCAGCCGACGCCGGACCCAGACTTTGGAATCCGGCCGACCGAAGGGCTGCCTGAGGCAGGACAAACCCATATGTGATGACTGCAGATGCATACCTATCGGACATCTACATTTATGGTATGTACAAAACTGTACTTTATTTTATATATCATTATATTGGTACCCTACCCAGGTAAACTTAAATTAGGGAAAATTTTGCCAATGCCCTGGCCACATTTCCTATGGCTAGTATGAATATCCCCATGGGTATCCCTTGAAAAGAGACCATAGACCTAGTAGAATAATCTGATCAAGAAACTATAAGTAAATATGTAAGTTGAGGCTGCTCTGTTTACCATTTGATTCGCAAGAAATGTACATGGGATCGTTTCTTTTCATACTGAAAACTCAGCATATATCTGATTCATATTGTTTATACATTCTTAAAGAATTAGGGCTAAAGTATTGTTTTCCTCATAAAAAGTGACATTTTCTGTCATTCTAAATGTTTTACACAGTATACATGTTTTACTTGTCCTGCCAGACATTCAGATATTTGACATTCTTATGTCCATTTGCCATACATCTCATCCTGAAATTTTTGTAAGAATATCTTGGTGGAGTATAGAGATGTTTACCGTTTACATAGAGAAATTGTAGAGGAGAGGAACCCAAGAGATAGACCTGTTTTCATCACAGGAGAATTACAGCTGAAGGAATTCTGTGCTAGATTACCATGCAGGAGGGCACGTGCTCAGTTAGTACCATACAGATACTGTGATCAAGGAGGTACTTCCTTGTGCCATACAGTTCTTTCAAAATAAAAAGCAAGTCTAATTCTAATAGCTGTTTTATTTATGCCTTTGCTAACTGGATAAGCCCACTAGACAAAAGTTTTTGTTTTCAGGCGTGACCTGGGAGTACTTTCTGGTTAAGTGACTTGTATTGCACAGTAGACAAAAAGATGTGGAAGAAATCATACCCTGTGCGTTGGGTACAAGAAGCAGCTCGTTAACATCTTAGATCCTTAGTCTTAACAGTTAAAAGTTCTTTTAGCTGGTCCTGATGAGGAACAAGAACAACTGCTGTTGCCAGAGTTCAACACCTGTCTTGCACAACATAGCAAATCAACACTGCACCCACATGCCTCCTACAAGAAGTATGGAAGCCCTTTGCATAGTAATGCCTTTCAAGCACCTGCATTCTAAGGAAGTGCTGCGTATTATACAGGAAGTTCAGAATGCAAGTGCCAAAAAATCATACTTCGCCAAGTACAAAACGTTCACATTTTGTAACCCCAAGTTTTTTCTGTTGACGGATGTTACAGATCTAACAGAACTGTTCTACACCGGTTTGAGTACATCTGTTCAGGTACATCTTTCAGCTATTGTTGTCTGCCTTGTGGATCCACATTTGTCTGTCCAGTCTATAGATGAGCATTTCTTGAAAAGGAGTCTTGTAACTCAAACCCCTTAATGGTGAAAACTCTAACCTTAACCTAATTTAAACACAGTGCTTCAGTGGCACTGAAATTATTCTTATGAAAAGTATCTTTCTATTAGCCTTCTCACATCTGCCTGAAAGATAGCTGGCCTGTAAGCCTTTAGGTGAACATAGCAGTATATGTTGCCATAAATACAGAATAACTTGTAGAACTAATCCTTTTATGTTTTAGAAGGTATGAGAATTGACACTGAATCATTGCCAAGCATAAAATTATTCATGTTCTTATCCCGTTCTCTATTAAATGGGGTAGAGGCTATGGTGGATGATGAGATATTAAACAGAAAGGTCAAGGACTTCAGACACTGAGATACTTTTCATATGTGTCATATCAGGTAAACAAGGTTTGCCTGTATCTGAGCAAACCCTATCAAAATAGCTGCCTTACTGCTTTTTATTTTATCTGAATCATTGAAAAACTGTGGAGGGAACTAAGGGTTCACTGTACTAACAATCAAATCATATCAAATAGCTGTCTAATTGCATTATATTTTATCTGAGTCATTGAAAAATATCTAAAGGGAGTAAGTGAGTAAAGGGTCAAGGGGCTAACAAGTAATTCTTATCAAATATCTGCCTAACTGCATTGTATTTTGTCAGAATTGAAATCGGGAATGAAAGAATAAGTGCCTATTATACTAACAAGAAAATGTTATTCAAATAGCCATCTGTCTGTACTGTACTTAGAATTACTGAAAAACCCTCTGGAGTGAAAGTATCAGGGCTCATTGTACTAACAAGCAAATGCTAATGAGTTAGATCTGTAACTGCATTGGATTTTATCAGAATAACTTGAAAAACTCTGGAGGGAGTGAGTATAGGCTCACAGTATTGACAAATAACCTCTGTCAGTGTAACTTCTTGACAGAAATGCCACAGTGGTACGGCGGTAGCATTGTTACCTCACAGCAAGAGGTTCTCCCGTTCAATTGTCAGCTTGGCTTGGGAGTGCCTTCTGTGTGGGGTCTGCATGTCCTCCCCGAGGTTGGGGGAGCGTTTGAAAGACATGCGTACGTAAATGGGCATGCCTTCGTTGAAGGTTGGGCGTCGAGCTGGCACCTCGGCGTTTCGTAAAAAAATTAACTGCCAGTCATTAGCGGACCGGAGTTACGCTGTGGCGACCCCTTACCGGTAAAAAGCCGAAAGACAAACAACAAGTGTAACTTCCTGACTGAATTGTATTTGATCAGAATAATTGAAATGCAAGGGGGCTACTAAGGGTTCACTGTAGAGGAGCAGCAATCTTCAACCCGGAGTGTATGTGAGACAGCCAAACTGGATCACAATCCAAAGCTTTTCTAAACATTACAAGCTGCATATTCAGTCAAGGAGCAGGTTAGGCCTTGCCAGTGTAGTTCCTTAAGGCATACCATTATTGAGGAGGGGATAAATACTGCCTTAGTACTCCGCGCCTGAGTAAAGACTATTGCTGCAGTTATGGTGAACACTAGTATAGCTCTGGGGGTACATTCATTGTAACAGTATGTTTGTGTAGAGGAGTCACTGTTGTAGTATAATCTCCCTCCCATCTGCCCTCCAGGGCCTAGCTGCACTTGTTTATTTAACTTGACAGTGGAGGAGCGAAGAAGACTTGAGAGGAGTCCTCTGATGTCCTTCAAGAATGCAACTGCAGTCCTGACATATGGGTTGTCCTGCCTCAGGCAGCCCTTCGGTCGGCCGGATTCCAAAGTCTAGGTCCGGCGTCAGCTGATGTCGCCTCCTCCCCGACGTCAGAGCGGTTGGGGTATAAAAGCATCAGCCGACGCCATCTTCAGTCTTTCTTGCCGCGCGGTGCCCGAAGCAAAAGCAGTTCGCAAGTGCCGGTCGGTCAGCTCCTGTGTTTTCAGTTACCGAAGTCATCAAAAAGCTAAGTACCCCATTGGGGAACATTTTTCTTGCCTCAGCCGATGTCAGAAAAAATTGAAAAAGTTAATAATTGTTTGTCTTGTGGTAAACAAATACCTCATAAGGACTTCCATTCTTACTGCTTTCCCTGCCTGGGCCCCAGACCACGACGTCTTGGCCTGTGCTGCCTGTGTTTGCTTTAATAAGTGCACACTCAGGCGCCGGGCAGAATTTGCCGAAGACTTTTTTGGCGAAAATTACGCTTATATCATGCCGTCGGAACAACCGACAGCACATATTTCCAAAAAACGCAAGGACCAGGACCGACATCCTCGGCCCGCGTCGTCCACCGATACCACGCCTAAGCCTTCCGCGAGTGCATCGGTCTCTTCGGAGGCGGTAATTCCACCGCTCCAGGCCGACGACACCGCTTTACCGCATACTTCGGTCCCGGAGGTTTCCCCGGTGCCGGTTGTTGATTTTCCTCCCGAAACCGAAGCTCAGGATTTACCTGACACCATACCAGTGGATAAAGTTACTCCTGCATGTGGGGCAGCTAGGCCTCCGGTCTCCATGTCAATCAAGGCCTTCACACGTGCTAAAGCCGCCAGCCAGGCTAAGGCCCATCCTCCTAAAACTTTTTCCCAGGGCCCCTCTTCTGATAAACAGATCATGACCCTAGCTGCAGATCTAATCTCTCTAATCAGAGGTTCTCAGTCGCATCCAGACAGAGGTTCTCAGCCTCCTGCAGATAAAAGGCCTAGGACTGAGCAGACAAGATACCCTGTCTTCGGATGAAGCCTCTAGCAATTCAGAGCATTCAGATACCCAGGAAGAATCCTTCCAGGCCTACGTGGACTCTGATGCTGAGGAATCAATTCCTTCTGCCTCTCCTCCAGAGGATATTTCTTTCGGAGACGTTTTCCACTCTATGAGAGAACATTTTCAGTGGCAGGGTCAGGAATTTTCTGACTCCAGGAAAAGGTTACGTACCTTCCTTAAGTTACCCCAGCACAGACCATTAGCTATCCCTCCAGTGTTGGATGTCCTGGATGATGTATACTCAGACTCCAGTGCTTCCCCTGATTCTCTCCCTCCTGCTCCTGTCAAGCCAGACAGATATTACAGGGTTCCTGAAACGCATAAGCATCTCTTTAAGGCCCACTCTGTGGATCTAGAAACTATTTCTCAGGGGCCCAAAGGAGTGGCTACTTCCTCGGCCAAAAACCCTTTGCCCGCAGACAGGGAATCTAGGTCCCTGGAGAGATGGGGCAAAAAGGTTTATACCTCTTCCACCCTTGCCATGAGGTAACTTAACTGTCTTTTTCATACGTTTCAGTACCAGGATTACTTAATGGATGATTTGCAGAAAAAGTTAGCCTCTCCTGAGCCTATTGATAGAAAGGCATTGCAGGATTTGGTTCATAACACTCAGCAGGTTAGCAATCATTTTCTTCAGTGTGGTTATGATGCATTCGAAGCTTCATGTAGGGCAGCTATGACAGGGGCCGTTATACATAGACATGCTTGGCTGAAAGAACAGCCACTGCCAGACCATGTTAAAGTAAAGCTCCTAGATGCACCTCTGGAAAAACAGAAGCTTTTTGATGCTAATGCACAGGATGTGTTGAAGTCTGTTGAGGAAAAGGCTAAATCAGTACAGACAGTCAAGGATTTCCTCCAGGTTCAGCCACCCAGATTCAGCAGGAATTGGCCTTCAAAGAATTGGTCCTTTCCAGACACTGACAAGTTTCAAAGGGGAAAATACAGGCGTGCTCGAGGTAGAGGGCAATACCGAGGCTCCTACAGGGGCCGCCAATGGCAACCACCAAATCAGAGAAGTGGCGCAGGGAGTTCAGCTGCACCACAGGGACAATAACAATGACTTGACTTTCACTCCGCCGACCAAGGCTCAAAGAGAAGCACCTCTAGGCGGAAAATTATCCTTATTCTCAAAGAACTGGCACATTTTAACCAAGGACAAATGGATTCTGGACATAGTAGACAAAGGTTACAGGTTCCACTTCCATACCTTACCAACTAGACAAGGCATGCCAAATCTGCCACAAAATCAAAGGGCAGAGGCACTCATACAAGTTTCAAAGCTGTTACAAATAAAAGCAATAGAAAAGGTTCCTCCTCAGGAACAAGGCCAGGGATTCTATTCAAGACTGTTCCTTGTTCCAAGAAAAGAAAAGCAATGGAGACCTATACTGAACCTGTCCGCTCTAAACACTTTTCTCATTGTGCCAAAATTCAAAATGCTGACTTTACAGCAACTCCTTCCCATGCTGGGCAAGGGGTCTTGGCTGGTTACTCTGGACCTCAAGGAGGCATACCTGCATGTCCCAATCAGACACAGTTGCAGAAGATACCTCAGATTTCTTGCAGGGTCAGAGCATTATCAATTCTCAGCATTGCCGTTTGGCTTATCTGCTGCGCCCAGAGTATTCACAAAATGCCTGGCATCAGTAGTTGCACATTGCAGGCTCCAGGGGATTCAAATGTACCCTTACCTGGACGACTGCCTTATACAAGCAGACAGCAAACAAACCTTGATAAGAAACTTGGACTATGTCATTCAACTACTACAGACTTTGGGATACACAGTCAGCATTCAAAAATCAAGACTACTGCCATCCCAACAGATTATTTTTCTAGGAGCCAAATTGGACACACAATCACAAATGGCTTTCCTCACAGAGGAGAAACAAGAACATTTACCAGATTACTTCAAAAGCCTAGCAAAGCTCACCCAGCTGACCGCAAGGAAAATCCTGCAGGCCCTGGGGTTCATGGCATCTTGCATTCTTCTGGTACCTCTGGCAAGACTACACATGAGAAAGCTACAATGGTACCTAAAAAGCTTATGTTCTCAACACAGCCACAATCTAGAAGACGTAATACCACTCATTCCATGCCTGCAAAGGGAATTTTTGTGGTGGGCTCAAGCAAGTCATTTAAACAAAGGCATGTATTTCAACAAACCTCTAGCAAGTCAAACCATTACAACAGACGCCTCAGATCATGGATGGGGGGTGCACATGGAGGGCAGATGCATTCAAGGGCAATGGACTCCCAGGGAAATGCATCTGCACATAAATCAAAAAGAGATGTTGGCAGTGATGCATGCAATCGAGGCCTTCGTGAAATCCCTTCAACAAGGTCATCTGCTAATAAGGACAGACAACACCACTGTCATGTGGTATATAAACAAGCATGGAGGCACTCACTCTTACCCCCTCTGCAGACTAACAATGACTCTTTGGGAAAAGTCCCTGAATCTGAACATCCACTTGCAATCCCAGTTTGTTCCAGGCAAGGACAATGTTCTGGCGGACAGGCTGAGCAGAAATTTCTTGGATCCGCACAAATGGATGCTGCATCCACACATTTTCTCACAAATAACAAGTGCATGGGGAAGACCGGACATAGATCTCTTTGCTTCTCACCTCAATCATCACCTGGAGAAGTTCTGTTCAAGGACGCACCATCCTCTAGCCTGGAGAACGGATGCTCTCTCCTTCAGCTGGAATTCCCTAACAATTTATGCATTCCCTCCTCTACCATTACTGACCAAGGTGTTACTGAAGATCAAAGCAGAGCAACCAAAAGGAATTTTGATAGCTCCAGACTGGCCAAGGCAGCACTGGTATCCATTGCTTCTGAGCATAACTCACACCAAACCGTGGCCCTTGCCTCAATGGCCTCTGCTTCTAACTCAGCACAATTACAGGACTGTTCATCAAAACCTGCAAACATTGCAGCTGACAGCTTGGAGGGTTCCATGACTTTCACCCATATCTCTCTTTCCGAAAAAGTACAAGAAATCTTACTGGAAGCGCAGACCTTCCACCAGAAAAACCTATTCAGCCAAGTGGAAGAGATTCATCATCTGGAATGCCAACAAGGGTCAAGATGCATCAGTAATGAGCATATCACAGATATTAGAATACTTGGCAGAAATGTTTCATAGTGGCCTCTCATATTCTTCCATAAAAATTCACGCTTCAGCAATCTCAGCAAAATACAACTGTGACCCACCTGTGTTTTCGCATCCCTTGCTAAGACAGTTTCTAAGAGGGATAAAGAATATCAAACCTCCCAGAAAACCACCAATACCTGCATGGGCCCTCAATTTCATCTTGGAAAAATTAACTCTTCCTCCTTTTGAACCAGCAGCATCTTCAGAAATGCAATTTCTCTCCTGGAAAATGGTTTTCCTGTTGGCAGTCACCTCAGCAAGAAGAGTCTCGGAGATGCAGGCCCTCATGGCAGTACCTCCCTTCCTCATTTTTCATCAGGACAGAGTCTCTCTAAGAACCAATCCTTCATTCATGCCAAAAGTGATATCCAGGGTGTCTCTAAATCAGGCAATTCACCTGCCTACTTTCTTTCCCAATCCTCAAAATAGAGGGGAAAAGCTGCTGCACACTTTGGACATACACAGACAATTACGCTACTACTTGGACAGAACAAAGACCACCAGGAAGTCTGCCCAACTATTTGTAGCCTATGCTGCTGGAGTGCAAGGAAAGGCAATCTCCAAACAAACAATTTCAAAATGGATTGGACACTGCATCAGATTCTGTTACTCTTTCCATGGAAAAGGTGTGCCAGCCAATATTAGGCCACACTCCACCAGAGCTATAGCCACATCCACAGCCTTTCTAAGAGGAGTGGCTACAAAGGACATTCTAGAGGCTGCTATATGGAGCTCCGTGCATACATTTACCAAACACTACAACCTGCCTTTATACTCCAGATCCCGAGCAGGCTTTGCTTCGGCAGTCCTGCAGGGCATTTTAGCTACACCATCCCTTTCTTAGATCCTACCACCCCCAGCTTGGCTATGGTATTCAACCCATATGTCAGGACTGCAGTTGCATTCTTGAAGGACATAGTACAGTTTTGTACCTATCATAAATGTAGATGTCCGATAGATATGCAACTGCAGTCCGGTTTTCCCACCCTCCTACCCCTCTGTAATTCTCTTTTTTAGGGTCCACTTCCCCTTTTCAAATTAGCTGAGGATATCTGTTATAGTGTATCTGTTTATTACTGTTTTGCATGTCTGGAATTTTTATCCATTCACTAAATTTAGCCTTCCTTGGAGGGCACCTGGCATCTGGGGCAAGAAACACTGAAGAAGATGGCGTCGGCTGATGCTTTTATACCCCAGCCGCTCTGACGTCGGGGAGGAGGCGACATCAGCCGACGCCGGACCCAGACTTTGGGATCCGGCCGACCGAAGGGCTGCCTGAGGCAGGACAACCCATATGTCAGGACTGCAGTTGCATATCTATCGGACATCTACATTTATGGTAGGTACAAAACTGTACTTTTTTCATTTTTGGAGAAGGAAACTTGAGACTGCATCTATCCTTAATCTACTAGATGGTAGAAGTTAGTACTTAAACTTTATTGAGTGCTTTTAGGGACTTCAGGGTGCCTCAAGGATTCTGGCTTCTTTCATAATAAGATTCAAGGTTGTGAACTCTATGTGTGCCTCTAGTACTAGTAGGTTGAGAATCACATAAGCAGCTCTTGTTTCCATCCTAACCACACTTGAATGACCTACACAAAAATGCTATTTTTCCATTTAGTTGTACGATGAAACAGTGTCCTCTGTATAGGGAGGAGTTCTGTCTTGCTCTGGGATTATATTTTTAAGATCTTGAAGTCCAGCTAGAAGGAAGATATCTACCTGTGATTTATTCCCATGGATAGTAATTACTGCTACAGTAGTGATCTGTTTGCTTGAATCCCTGTTAGCAGTGAGTGTACTCGTACATTTGTACTTTCCAATATGCACTTGCAGTGCAGCTGTAGTAAGCAGACAGAGTAGAGAAGGGAGCAGCTGCCACACAAACTAAATGAAGCTTTCCCTTTGCATTCCTGGGAATATCTTTGAATGACAGACTGGGTGCTGGAGGTATCTTAAATTGCTTATGAGTTTTATTCTGAGTCTGCCAAGAGTTCTCAAGCTGCTTTTTAAGTTTTTGAGCTTTGGATGAAGGAACAGTGAATACTACAGAATTAGTGGAAAAAAATACAACTTAGTTGTTACACAGAAGTGCAGCCCAAACACACTTTGTATTTTTGGATGTTCTTAGTGTTTCACTGTTGCGGTCATCACATTTGGGTTATCTGCCTGCAGGTAGCTCTCAGCCGGCCTGAATACCAGAGTCTTCGGATTCCTGCATCGGTTTCTGTCTCCTCTTCCATGGCGTCAGGTCGTCAGGGATATAAAACATGCAGCCAACGCCATTACATCAGTCTTTCTTGCTGTGCGGTGCCCGAAGCAGAAGCAGTTCGCAAGTGCCGGTCGGCCGACTCCTGAAATTTTCATTTTCGAGTTTCAGATCTGAAGTCTTCAAAAAAGATAAGTATCCTGTTGGGGATTGCTCCAACCAATGTCATTAAAAGTTAATAATTGTCTTACCTGTGGAAAGCAAATTCCTCATAGAGATTTCCATTCATACAGCATTCCCTGTTTAGGCCCAGAAGTTCAACCCTCAAAGTATTCGTCGTCAGGCTATCTTTGCAGCCAGTTACTTTCGTACTCTTGTCTCAGTACTCCAAAATGGATTTGTTAAGCCATCCAACTACCAGTCTTCTGAAAAAAACATAAGGATAACGACAGAGACTGCATAGGTCCAAAACTGCCGACTCTTCCGTTAAGCTAGTCGCCAGTCCGCCGGTACACAGTGAGGCGCATTCGCAGCCCCTGATACCCGCTACTTCAGATTCGCAGGCCTCTACTGAGACCCATTCGGAGTCTGGTATGCCGCGAGATGCTTCTTCGACTATGGAACGTGTGGATGTCTCTACCATGGATGGGTCCGGAGCAGCTATGCAGGCACCGGCTTCTGGGGGTGTATTCAGTCCTACAGACCTGCATTTTAAATCAACGCCATTGTTTTCATCCAGGCCTAAAACTCACACCAAGCCTAGAAAACCGACGACCAAACCACAGGCTCAGGCCCATATGCCTAAAAAACAAATGCTTAGAATGGCTGAAGACCTTATTACCTTAATTAGGGGAAGCCAGCCTTCCCCCACTAAGAGACCTAGAACTGATTTTCATTCTGATTCTTCTGATCAGGCATTTGATATTTCTGCTCCTTCTGATTACCAGGATTTGCCCTTATCTACCTGTGATGATTCTGATGCAGAGGATTCCATTCCCTCTGCTTCCCCTCCAGAAGATTTTTCTTTCGGTGAAACCTTGCACACTCTCAGGGAGCATTTCCGCTGGGAAAGCCAGGATTACTCTTACTCCAAAAAGAGACTTAAGGAATTCTTACTCCTACCTCAACACAGGCCTTTAGCTATCCCTCCAGTTCTGGACATTTTAGATGATGCTTTCTTGGAATCTAGCCTTTCCCCAGACACTTTACCTCCAGATCCCAGAAAACCTGACAGGTATTATAGAGTACCTTACTCTCGCAAGTTCATAGGTAGGTACTAGGCTATCAGCCCAAGGGCCTACGTATGCCTAGCCAGCAAGGTTCCATAGCTTACGCCACCCAAGAAAGTTATTTTCCTGCGCCACTGTCCAGCAGAGAGACAGAATTGATCCCCGGGGTGTATTTCCTATTTCCCATCCACTCATCAAGATTTTTCTTGAAGAGTGCTAATGAAGAACTTTGCTTGACATAGATGGGTAGCTTGTTCCAGAGTATAGGAAGTCTCTGGGACAGGAATCTATCCCTCCAGCATGTCCTGTTTATTGTGGTGACAAGGTTTAGGTCCCTAGAGCGCATAGCTCGGAGGGATTGGGATTTATTTAGGTGTAGCATGTCCAACAGCTCTGGGATTGACATAGCTTTATATGTTAGGCAGAGATCACCTCAGAGTAGGCGATATGCTACGGAGTAAAGCTGGAGTTTTTTGAGGCGGTCAGTGTAGGGCATTTCTTTGAGGCCAGTAATCCTCTTTGTGAGGTACTTCTGTGGAATTTCCAGCTGCTGCAGATGTCTTGTGAGGTACATTCCAAAAGGGGCGTTGTATGAGTGACGAGTAGAGGGGAACAGTGACCTCTTTCTTCCTGGATGAGAACCCTTTTATGATGAGGTGTGCCACATAGAAGGACTTCCAGACTACTGTGGCGATGTGACTATCAAAGGAGAGACTACTGTCCACCTGGTTCCCAAGGTCTCTTATCACGCATTCGGTGTTAAGTAGATTGCTGCCTATGTGGTAGTTCATTGGTACAGACTTTTTACCAAAGGGGATGACACTGCACTTTTTGGCATTGAGCTTGAGGCCACGGCTCTGACACCTGGCATATCTTTCAGTGAGGCCCTTCTGTAGGATGTCCACATCATTTGGGGACTTGACTATGGCTCCTAGTTTGCAGTCATCTACGAACTTTGTTAGCCAGAGGCCTTCTGTGTTAGCCTGTACTTCAGATAAGTAGATAACAAACAGGAAAGGTCCAGGGATGGTACCCTGTGGTACTCAACTTGTCACTGCTTTGAGGTCAGATTTGGAGTCTGCAACTTTTACAGTGTGGGTTCTGCCAGTGAGCCAGTTGGCAACCCATCTTGTGACATAGGGATTTATACCTAGTTTAGTTCCTCTTCAAGAGTCCTTCTGCAGATCCAGAGACCATTTCCCAAGGATCAAAAGGCATTAAGGCTACTGCTGCCAAAAATTCTACCCTTTCTGATAGAGATTCTAGAGCCTTAGACAGATGAGGTAAGAAGGTATACAATTCTGCATCTTTGGCCATTAGGGCTTTAAATTGCCAGTTTCATATGTTAAAGTATCAGTAGCATGTTATGGGGCTACTTAAACAGAAAATTATGTTGATTCCTGACTGTACTGAACACAAAGAATTACAGGATTTAATGCATTCTGCAGAACAAGTTGGTAAACATACCTTGCAGTGTGGATGTTCTTCGTGTTTCACTGTTGCAGTCATTACATTTGGGTAATCTGCTGGCAGGTTGCCCTCAGTCGGCCTGAATAACAAAGTCTTGGTTCTTGCATCGGGTGCTGTCTCCTCTTCCATGACGTCAGGGGTATAAAACATGCAGCCAATGCCATTTTATTCAGTCTTTCTTGCCGTGCGGTGCCCGAAGCAGAAGCAGTTCGCAGGTGCCGGTCGCCCGACTCCTGAAATTTTCGCATTCCAGTTTCAGAACCAAAGTCTTCAAACTAAAGCTAAGTACCCCGTTGGGGAAACTTTTTCTTGCTCCTTACCGATGTCAGTAAA
Organism: Protopterus annectens; assembly: GCF_019279795.1. NCBI lineage: Eukaryota > Metazoa > Chordata > Ceratodontiformes > Protopteridae > Protopterus > Protopterus annectens. The sequence goes on along the minus strand of NC_056728.1, from coordinate 978,656,297 downwards.
AGTTAATAATTGCATTACTTGTGGAAAGCAAATACTTCATAAGGATTTTCATTTGTACTGTATTCCTTGCCTAGGCCCAGATCACAGAGTGCCTTGCTGTCAGTTTTGTGCTAGATTTAACCAATGCACTATTAAGCGTAGGTCTATTTTTGCTTCTAAATATTTTGTTTCAAGATTTAATTATCCTGAAATGTCGTCGGTTAGCAATCCAATTACCGGGTGTTCACAAAAAACGCAAAGAAAAAGACAGAGAGAGACCGTCGCGGTCCAAAACCGACGAAGCTTTTCCTAAGCCAGTTGCCAGTTCGCCAGTACTAAGTGAGGCGCTTTCGCAGCGCCTGATGCCCGCTACTTTTGAGTCACAGGCCTCTACCGAGACCCATTCAGAGTCCGGTATGCCGTGAGATTCTCAGAGTATTGAACCCGCGGATGTCTCTCCCTTGGATGGGTCCGGAGCCGCTGAGCAGGCACCGGCTTCTGAGGGTGTTTTCAGGCCTCAGCATTTTTATATTAAACCGACGCCAGCAACAAAAACATCTTCTATGTCTAAAAAACCGACGCATGAGAAACATGCTCAGGCCCCTATGCCTAAGAAACAGATGATCAAAATGGCTGAGGATTTAATTACCTTGATCAGGGGTTCCCAACCCCCCAACCCCCCCCCCCCCCTGCTAAGAGGCCTAGGCAAGGCGCTGATTATGAATCTTCAGATCAGGTTTCCATTTCTTCCGATTCCTCTTCTGATCAGGAATTTTCTATTTCACCCTATGAGGATTCTGATGTAGAGGAATCAATCCCATCTGCATCTCCTCCTGAGGATTACTCTTTTGGAGAGACTTTGCATACTTTAAGGGAAATTTTTCACTGGGTGAGTCAGGACTTTTCTGAATCAAAAAAGAGGCTTAGGGATTTCCTCCTTCTTCCTCAGCATAGGCCTTTGGCAATACCTCCTGTATTAGACATTGTTGATGATGTGTTTTCAGAATCAAGCATGGCTCCTAGTAAGCCAGGCAGATATTATAGGGTTCCTGACTCCCACAAATTTCTATTCAAAAATCCTGCTGCTGATCCTGAGACTATTTCTCAAGGTCCCAAGGGTGTAAAGGCTTTTACTGCCAAAAATCCTACCCCCTCTGATAGAGATTCCAGGGCACTGGATAGATGGGGAAAGAAGGTTTATATGTCTGCAACCTTGGCAATCAGGGCCTTAAACTGCCAGTTTCATGTGCTTAAATATCAACAGCATGTTATAGGCTTACTGAAACAGAAAATTATGTTGATTTCTGATTGTGTGGAAAATAAAGAGTTACAGAAATGATTACATTCAGCAGAACAAATTGGAAAGCATACTTTGCAATGTGGTTTTGATTCCTTGGAGGCCTCTTGTAGGGCCGCCGTTACTGCATCTGTGATTAGAAGGCATGCCTGGCTCAAGGAGCAAAATCTGCCTGATCATGTTAAAGCTAAATTGTTAGATGCCCATTTGCAGCATGATACTCTGTTTGGTAATAAGGCAGAAGAGGTTTTAAAGAAAATGGAAGAGAAAGCTAAATCTATGCAAACTGTAAAAGATGCCCTGCAAGTTCAGTACACACTGGCCTACTAAAAACTGGTCCTTTCCTGTGTCCAACAGAGCCACTCAAGGCAAATCCAGGCGCTGAAAAGGCTCCAGATAACAATCACAGGGTGCTTACAGGTCAAAGCAATGGGGTGCCTCCACCTCCAAATCTGGAGGAAACAAAGCACAACCCTACAGTAACCAAGCACTCATCTTTTGGCAGCCCCCTTGGGGGGAAAACTAGCACTTCATGCTCAAAATTGGCAGTTAATTACCCAGGACAAGTGGGTATTAAACATAGTATCCCAGGGGTACACATTTCATTTCCATATTTTGGCAATCCCAAACGGATGGCCGGATCTGCCACAAAACCTGTGGGCAGAGGCCCAGAAACAAATCATGTCCCTCATGGATATGGGGGCTATTCAACCGGTACCAGAAAAGGAAAAAGGACAAGGTTTTTATTCAAGACTTTTCCTGGTACACAGAAAAGACAATTCATGGCGTCCAGTACTGGACTTATCAATATTGAACACGGTCCTGGACACTCCAAAATTCAAAATGCTGACTTTACAACGGCTATTGCCTATACTAGACAGGAATGCTTGGTTAGTAACTCTAGACTTAAAAGAGGCATACCTGCATATTCCAATAAGGGAATCATGCAGAAGATTCCTCCGCTTCAAAGCAGTTTTTTTGCATTACCAATTCTCTGCACTGCCCTTTGGTTTATCTATTGCGCCCAGTGTCTTTACAAAGTGCCTGGTACCAGTAATTGCATTCTGCAGACAAAGAAGCTTTCAAATTTATCCTTATCTGGACGACTGTCTCATTCAAGCAGAGGACAAGAACACTCTTCTTCAACATCTGGCATTTGTAAAAAGGCTTCTAGCATGCCTAGGGTACACCATAAACGAAAAGAAATCACAACTGGCACCCTCTCAAATAATTACATTCCTGGGTGCAACCTTGAATACAACTGCCCAGATGGCTTACCTCACTCTAGACAAACAAAGGCAACTGACAACATACTTCAAACAAATGGCAACAAAAACCCAGTTATCTGCAAGACAAATTCTGCAGGCTTTGAGGTTGATGGCATTCTGCATTCTAATTCCATATGTGAGACTGCATATGAGGAAACTTCAGTGGTACCTAAAAAGTTTATGGAGTCAACATTGCCACGGTCTGGAAACAATGATTCCTCTTATTCCTTGCCTGCAACAGGAGTTTCTTTGGTGGGCAGAGACATGTCACCAGAACAAGGGACTGTAATTCACTCTACCCCCTGCCACCCAAACCCTAAACTACAGACGCATCAGACTATGCTTGGGGGGCCCACCTGGCAGGGAGATGCATTTAGGGCAAATGGAGCCCAAACCAAATGCATCTGCATATCAACCAGAAAGAGGTGCTAGCTGTTCAAAATGCTCTGACAGCCTTCAAGGACTTACTTCATCAAGGACAACTACTGATAAAGACGGACAACACCACAGTTATGTGGTACATAAACAAGCAGGGGGGTACACATTCCTACCCCCTTTGCAGACTAGCCATGGCCTTGTGGAACACAGCCTTGACTTACTAAGTACATCTTCAAGCTGAATTCCTGCCAGGAAAGCAAAATACTCTGGTAGACGACCAAATCAGAAATCTTATGGACCCGCACGAATGGAAACTGGATCCAGAAATCTTCAGCATGTTAACACAGAAATGGGGGAGCCCAGACATAGATCTATTTGCCTCTCCCAAATATTATCAGTTGGACACATTCTGCACAAGAACTCATCACAAAAAAGCATGGAAAGTGGATGCTCTATCCCTCAGCTGGAAAAACCTATCAGTCTATGCCTTTCCCCCTCTGCCTCTACTCTCCAAGGTCTTACTAAAAGTCAGACAGGAAAAACCAAAAATGATCCTAGTTGCTCTGGATTGGCCTCACCAGCACTGGTACCCACTTCTAAGGAATATGTCTCAGCTACCTCCATGGTACTTGCCTCAAATACCTCATCTACTGTCTCAGCAGAACTATCAAATTCTGCACACTCAGCTCCAAACTCTGAATCTTGCAGCATGGCTGATCAACTAATTATTCAAACACCACCTCTCAGTAAATCTGTGATGGATGTGATTTTGGAAGCCAGAAGGCCTAGTACTAGAAAATCTTATGCAAATAAATGGAAGAGATTCTGTGCTTGGAACCAAGCACAAGGAACAGACACAGCAAAGCCCAATATTGCTCAGATTTTACAATATTTGACTGAGATGCTTGACAAGGGTTTATCTTTTTCTTCAATAAAAATCCATACCTCTGCCATCTCGGCTCATTACAACACAGATCCTCCCCTCTTTTCTCATCCGCTGTTTAAGCAGTATCTTAGAGGGTCCAGAAATTTAAGGCCTCCCAGAAGATCACCAACTTTTGTGCTGGAAAAACTCACCCTGCCTCCTTTTGAACCAGCAGCTACTGCAGATATAAAATTTCTATCTTGGAAAACAGCTTTTCTCTTGGCAGTCACTTCAGCAAGAAGGGTTTCAGAACTGCAGGCTCTCATGGCAGTGGAGCCTTTTATTATATTTTACCCAGACAGGGTGTCCCTCAGGACCAATCCTTCTTTTATGCCTAAGGTGGTGTGCAGTGTGGCTTTTAACCAGACCATTCACCTGCCAACATTTTACCCAAATCCGCAGAACAAGGGGGAGCGGATTCTGCATTCATTGGATGTACACAGAAAACTAAGATTCTACTTAAACAGGACCAAATCTCTAAGAAAGTCTGAGCAACTACTGGTAGCATTTGCTGCAGGGTCAGAGGGGAAGGCTTTATAAAAGCAGACTATTTCTAAGTGGATAAGCCACTGCATTCGTTTCTGCTACTTGCACCATGGTAAACCTGTGCCCAAGGGGATCAGATCACATTCCACTAGGGCTGCCTCTACTTCAGCAGCTTTTCTCAAAGGGGTTCCAACCAAAGACATTCTAGAAGTTGCTACTTGGATCTCTGTTCATACCTTCACAAAGCATTATCATTTGCCTCTCTTCTCCAAATCCAGGGCAGGCTTTGCCACTGCAGTTCTGCAAGGCCTTATAGCCCTCCTAATGCTGTTTAGTTCCATCCTCCCATCCATAGCTTTGGGATTCTACCCAAATGTGATGACTGCAATAGTGAAACATGAAGAACATAGTACAGTTATGTACACTTACCATAAATGTAGATGTTTGAGTGTATTCACTGTTGCAGTCCGGTTTACCCACCAGCCATTCCCCATTCTATACCTTTTCTTTCCTTCACGATACTCAAAAGCCTTTGTGGTGTATTTGCTTTTAGATGAAGGTAAAGTTTATGTTTCCAAAAGTGCATTTATATATACTTACTGTTTATATTTTTATATATATATATATATATATATATATATATATATATATATATTTTTTTTTTTTTGCTCCCCATTTGGGGGGCACCTGACATCTGGGGCAAGAAAAAACGGAATAAAATGGCGTCGGCTGCATGTTTTATACTCCTGATGACCTGACATCTTGGAAGAGGAGACAGCAACCGATGCAGGACCCAAGACTTTGTTATTCAGGCTGACTGAGGGCAACCTGTCAGCAGATTACCCAAATGTAATGACTGCAACAGTGAATACACTCAAACATCTACGTTATGGTAAGTGTACACAACTGTACTTTTTGATGCTTTAGAAGCATCTTGCAGGGCTGCTGTCACTGGGTCTGTACTTAGGAAGCATGCTTGGCTTAAGGAACAAAACTTGTCAGATCATGTAAAAGCTAAATTGCTGGATGCTCCCTTACACCAAGTCCTCCTTTTTGGCAACAAAGCAGAAGAATTCCTCAAAAGGATGGAGGGAAAAGCTAAATCTATGCAAACTGTTAAAGATTTCCTACAAGTACAGCCTCCCAGATTCAGTAGGCATTGGCCTTCAAATAACTGGTCTTTTCCAGTCCCTTCTAGGCCTTTTCAGTCCAAACCCAGGAACAGCAGACCACCTAGGCTACAGTCTCAGGCTACACACAGACCTAAGCAGTGGGGGGCTTCCATTTCCAAAGCAGGGAGTAGTAAGCCACCCCCTTACGGAAAAATGGCAAAATGACTTAACCTTAACCCTTCCAAGCCCTGGTCTACTACCTGCTCCCTTAGGAGGAAAGCTCGCCCTGCATGCAAAAAACTGTGAACTCATTACCCAGGACAAATGGGTTTTGAACATAGTTTCCCAGGGCTACAGATTCCACTTCCACACCCTGCCAACCCCAAATGGTTGGCCAGACCTTCCCCCAAATCAGTGGGCGGAGGCCCAACAGCAGGTTATCTCTCTTCTCAATATCAGGGCTATTCAGCTTGTCACAGCAGAACAAAGGGAAAAAAGTTTTTATTCAGGACTTTTTCTGGTGCCCAGAAAAGACGACAACTGGCATCTTGTCCTGCACCTCCCTATTCTCAACACCTTTTAGGTAGTTCCAAAATTCAAAATGCTAACTCTGCAACAGCTTCTTCCCATGCTAGCCAAGGATGCCTGGCTGGCAACCCTAGACATAAAGGAAGCTTACCTGCACATCCCAATAAGGGAATCTTGCAGGAAATACAGGCTCCATGCATTATCAGTTCTCTGCACTTCCGTTTGGCTTATCTACTGCGCCCAGGGTATTCACAAAGTGTCTAGCTCCAGCCATTGCATTTTGCAGGCAGAGAAACATTCAAATTTACCCATACTTGGACGATTGTCTGATTCAGGCAGAAAGCCAGGACTTACTATTACAACATCTGGCATTCATAAAGAAACTTCTAACCTCACTGGGGTACACCATCAGCGAAATGAAATGTCATCTAGTACCCTGCCTACAGATTGTATTCCTGGGAGCAAGCTTGAACACAACTTCCCAGATGGCATTCCTCACTCTGGTGAAAGAAGTTTATTTGACAACCTACTTCAAACTATTGGCCACAAAACCCCAGCTATCTGCAAGGAAAATACAGCAAGCCCTGGGATTCATGGCCTCTTGTACATTACTAATTCCATATGCGAGACTGCATATGAGGATACTCCAATAGTATCTAAAAGCCTATGGTGTCAACATTCTCAGGACCTGGAAACAATGATTTCTATCATTCCTTGTATCAAGACAGAGTTCCTTTGGTGGGCAGAAGCCTGCTACCACAACAAGGGACTCTCTTTCACTCTACCCCTGCCACCCAAACCCTAACAACAGACGCATCAGACTGTGCATGGGGGCTCACATGGCAGGGCAAATGGACCCTGAGACAGATGCACCTGCATATCAATCAAAAAGAAATGTTAGCTGTACAGAATGCTCTGACAGCCTTCAAAGACCGTATTCTTCCAGGACAACTATTGGTAAGGACAGATAAACAAGCAGGGGGGATCCCACTTGTACCCTCTCTGCAGACTAGCCATGGCTCTGTGGAACACAGCCTTGAGCTACCAAGTACACCTGCAAGCTCAATTCCTGCCCGGCAAACTAAATTCACTGGCAGACGACAAGCAGAAATCTCATGGACCCACTCAAATGGAAACTAGAACCCAAAATTTTCAACCTCTTGAGAAGCAAATGGGGGACTCCAGAGGTAGACCTGTTTGCCTCCCCTCAGAACTACCAATTGCACAAATTCTGCACAAGAACTCCCCACAGCCAAGCTTGGAAAGTGGATGCCCTGCCCTTTACCTGGGAAAGCCTCTCAGTTTATGCTTTTCCCCCTCTGCCTCTCCTCTTGAAGGTTCTACTAAAGATCAAACAGGACAAGCCAAGGACAATACTGATTGCACCATACTGGCCACCCTAGCACTGGTACCCCCTCTTGCGCAGTATGACACTGCTACAACCATGGCACCTGCCTCAGACCCCTTCCCTGCTGTCCCAGCAGGCGGGCCAGATTCTGCACCCTCAGCTTCAAACCCTGAATCTTGCAGCCTGGCTTATCCCTTGAGCTCTTCCTTAGCATCCCTCAGTAAGCAGGTACTGGATGTCATTCTGGAGGCAAGGAGGCCTAGTACTAGAAAATCCTATGCTGAAAAGTGGAAAATATACTGCTCCTGGAGCCTGGCTCAAGGGATGGGCACAACGGTGCCCAGCTTACCTCATATTGTAGAGTATTTAACAGAAATGCTCCACAGGGGCCTATCCTTCTCGTCAATTAAAATTCATGCCTCTGCCATTTCAGCACATTATAATATTGAGCCACCCCTCTTCTCTCACCCCTTGCTAAAGCAATTCCTTAGAGGGACCAAAAATTTAAGATCCCCAGGTGAGTTCCCACTCCAGCCTGGGACCTTAACTTTGTATTAGAAAAGCTCACCCCCCCCCCCCCATTTGAACCAGCTGCTACAGCAGAGTGAAATTCCTTTCTTGGAAAACAGCCTTCCTTCTAGCCATCACTTCAGCAAGAAGAATGTCTGAATTACAGGTCCTCATGGCAGTGGAACCCTTCATTATCTTCCATACGGACAGGGTTTCCCTCAGGAGTAATCCTTCTTTTATGCCCAAGGTGGTGTCTTTTGTGGCCCTTAATCAGTCCATTCATTTGCCTACTTTTTTCCCTAATCCACAAAACAAAGGGGAACGAATACTGCACTCGCTGGACGTGCACAGACAACTTGGATTCTATTTGGACAGGACTAAGCCTACCAGAAAATCTGAGCATCTGCTAGTTAGCTTTGCTACAGAGGCAGAGAGGAAGGTAATTTCAAAGCAAACCATTTCAAAATGGATAGCCCATTGCATTCATTTCTGCTACAAGCACCATCAAAAACCCTACCCCACAGGGGATAAGATCACATTCCACCAAGGCTGCATCTACCTCTGCGACATTTCTCAGAGGGGTCCCTACCAGGGACATCCTAGAAGCTGCCACCTGGAGCTCTGTACATACCTTCACCAAGCATTACCACTTGCCTATCTTTTCTAAATCCAGAGCTGAGTTTGCCACTGTAGTCTTGCAGAGATTAATAGCTGGCCCTAATTCTCTTTAACTTCCTCTTCCCTTCCTTAGCTTTGGGAATCAACCCAAATGTGATGACTGCAACAGTGAAACACGAAGAACATAGTACAGTTGTGTACACTTAACATAAATGTAGATGTTCGAGTATATTCACTGTTGCAGTCTTGGTTACCCTCCCTCCAGCCCCCTGACTTCTCTGGGCTCTACCGCTCCTTCTGGTTGGTATATTTACTTTTTCTTGTGTATTTGCTTTTTGATGGGGATTTACCATATCATTTAATTGCTTCCTATTGTGGGGGCACCTGATATCTGGGGCAAGAAAAACTGATGTAAACTAACTGAACTAATGTAAAAAATGTTAATTGAAATGAACCTGTTGACAGCTGTAGAATTCAGAATTGTTTTGGAGAGTATGGAATTGATTTTAAAACATAATTATGTTTATTTTGAGGGTGACTATTACCATCAAAAAGAGGGGGTTGCTATGGGATCTGCATGCGCCCCCATATATGCAAATATTATAATGTTGTTTTGGGAAAGGAAATATGTTTTTAATTCTGTATATAGTCAATACATTGTATTTCCGTTTTTTGGATGATATTTTTGTCCTATGGTCTTGGACTGGACCTTATGATAATATTGAGGAGTTTATACAGTACATTAACCATGCAGCTACCTTTTTACAATTCACCCATCAAATAGGGAGAGAAGAAATACATTTTTTGGATATAAAATCAAGTAAAGATTCTCAGAATAAATGCTATAGGTCGAATATATTTAGAAAGGAACACTATTCCAATGCTTATTTACATTTTGATAGTGACCACCCTTATCAACTTAAAAAGAATATTGTAAAGGGACAAATGATTAGAATGGCCAGATGATTTCTGATGATGCAGAATTTTTGGATGAAATCAACAATGTAGAAAAAATGTTTTGTGGAAGAGGTTATCCTGTAGAATTCATTAGTCCTATAAAAGAATATGTAATTCTAGGAAGAGGTAACAAATATATTCCTCTTTTGACAAAAGGTGTTTCTTTAGAGACTATGTTTAGGATAAATAATACGACCAACAGTTCTAGCACACAGGATTTAGTTGTCATAGATTCTACACCTTACTTGACATTTACATATCATCAAGGTATAGGGTGGTTGAAAAAAAGTATCAACGATACTTGGGAAATGTTTAGGAATATGGCAACTAAAACAGATGTATTTCAATGTAATATAAAATATAGTTTTAGAAGGAACAAAAACATCAAGAATGTTATTGAACAAGAAAAAACTACACATGGTGGAGCTAACAAGAGACATGGCACTTTTAGATGTGCACAATGTTCCTATATTGCTGGATTGAAGGAAGTAAGAATACCGAGTCTAGATATAATAATCAAAGCTAAAAAATATAATAGTTGTTATGCTAAAGGAGTAGTGTATTTAGCATTTTGTAAGGCTTGTTGGTGTTATTACATAGGTAAAACCGAACGCCATCTTAGAACTAGAATATATGAACACATTAGGGATATTCATAAAAACAATGAGAACAATACATTATGTAGGCATGCACTGATATGTAAACAAGCTGATTTTAAGTTTTGGGTGTTAGAAGAAATTGAACCCACAGATAGAGGAGGTGACTGGGAGACGAGGTTAGAGTACAGAGAAATGATCTGGCAACTAAGACTAGATGCATGCAGTGGTAAGGGACTTAATGACCATATATCTATAACTCCGGCATTAAAACTATTGGCAATGGATCCTAAGAAATGTAAAATGTAATACAGGGAATTTTTAATTAATTTTTAATTAATTTTTATCAATATTTTAATTAATTTATTAATTCCTTACTTATTTAATTTTAGCATATATTTATATATAGATATGGCTTTTTAAAAATAAATATAGGTTATAGATCAAGTCATATATTTATGTTTTTATAATATTTATATATTCATATATTTTCTATATTTATTAGTACAACAATAGTATATATCTCAATATTTATTTTCAATTTCTACTGTTCAATGGTCTACAGTGTCATGTATTTTCCTTCCAATACTGAATATATATATATATATATATATATATATATATATATATATATATATATATTTATATATATTTTTATATATATATTTTTTATACATTGTTCATTTTGTTTTACCTCGTTTTACAGTTTATCGGAATGTATTTTCCTGGTAGTTTGTGTAGGTTTTCAATGGAAGCTAGCCCTTTAACAATCAACAATTAATTACATAATTAAAGATGTTGTTTTGTTCAACCAATGGTTCACAAATACTGTGTTATGAAATGATGGATTTTCAAAGGCAATTGGATTCTGAAGAAGTCTCCACAAGGAGATGAAAGCGCTTAATCAGTTACCTTTTGTTTTATGATTTTTTGTATTTAAATAAATATTTTTATTCTAAAACCATCCGTTTACTCTGGATTATTATAAGACCAGTTTGGTTCGTGGGTATACAAGACAGCCTTCATTGTACCGGAGCTGCGTTGTGGATTTATGTTTTGTAATTGCTTCCTATTGTGGGGGCACCTGATATCTGGGGCAAGAAAAACTGATGTAATGGCTTCGGCTGCATGTTTTATACCCCTGACTTCCTGATGTCATGGAAGAGGAGACAGCATCCGACGCAGGAATCCGAAGACTCTGGTATCCAGGCCAGCTGAGGGCTACCTGCAAGCAGATAATCCAAATTTGATGACTGCAACAGTGAATACACTCGAACATCTACATTTATGGTAAATGTACACAGCTGTACTTACTTTTAATAGCTTAAGAAACATCTGAACTTGACTGTATCAGGTATTTAAAAGCATTTTAAACTTTTTATATTTGAAATTTCAGACATTTTGAGGCACCAGTTTCAAATGCCTGATTTTAATTTTTGGTTTGTGTCAAAATAATTGTGATTTGTAGATTACTTCCTGTACCTATGGTTGGATTTAAGGAGCTGCTGCGAAGGTTAAAGGTCCAAGACCAGATGACCAAACAACATCAAGTTAGACTGGATGTGAGTACTTGCATTTGCTTTTGTAGTTTTGTGCCATCCATTGATTTGATCTTGGTATTCTCATATTTAGTTGAAAATTAAAGAGCTGTTGTCATCCATTTGTCATTGCTGTTATCATTAATCCTCATCAATTTTGTTGTTACCATCCATCTGTTGTATAGATAGAAGCAGTTTGTCTCCCTACATGTACTACTTGTGTTTTCCTTTTTAGTTTCTCAACACTAACATTTGATGTGAAAAATTAGTTTTGTGTTATATCTTTATGACTCTGCCACTGCTTAGCAAACCAGAGAGTTTGCCAAATGCCAGTGCATCTTCCATATTACTGGCACCAGCCCTCATTTCCATGTTCTGCTTTACCTGGCAGGTATTGCAGTTCAGAAGCCTAGTATGCATGCAGGAAGCTTACTGAAAAAGGCCACAATTGCAAATATTTAAATGCGTTAAAAACAAGCTAAAAGTGTAACAACATCTGGGAAAGAGTCTTTCTTGTTCATAGGTACTTTACTGTAGCCTATTGATCTCTGAGAATCTTAAGAAGCCTAGCCTTACATTCTTTTGGTAGTTTTTAGCCCTTATCTTTTGCACATGAATGCCTGCATTCTAAAGACATGTTTCTGGAGCATTTCTCCCCGGGCCTCTGCTGAAAACAGGATCTGTGGAACCTAGTCGGACTTTCCCAGTCAACAAATGTTAAATAAAATAAATAAATATGAATAACCTAGAGGTGGGCAGAACAAGGATGTGTTGGGACATGTACTTGTTCATAGGTTCATACTAGGCTATCTGGCCTAGGGCATTTACAAGCCTAGCCAGAGTGTGTTTGGCTATTGCCACCCATTGAATTGAGTTTACTGTGCCCTTTTTTAGGTTAGTTTACTGTGCCTCTGTCTAGTAGTGACACAGAAGTAATCCCCGGGGTAAACCTACGATCTCCCATCCACTCGTCAAGATTCCTCTTGAAGAGAGAGAGTGAGGGGCTCTGCCTAACATGGACCGGGATTCTGTTCCAGAGCGAAGGGAGCCTCTGGGTTATGAATCTGTCCCTCCAGCATGTCCTATTTATTTCTGTGCTGAGGTTCAAGTCCCTCGAGCGTGTAGCTCTAAGGGATTTGGATTTTCTGAGGTGGAGCATGTCCATTAAGTCCTGGTTTGACATGGCTTTATATGTCAGGCCTAGATCGCCTCTAAGTATGCGGTATGCTACTGAGTAGAGCTGGAGTTTCTTTAACCGAGCAGCATATGGCATCTGTTTGAGTCCCTTTATCCTCTTTGTGAGGTACTTTTGGGGTCCTTCTAGTTGCTGCGGGTGTCGGGTAAGGTACATCCCAAATGGGGCATTGTATTTCATTATGGGCCTTATGAGGGATGAATAAAGGGGCAGTATGACCTCCCTTGATGTAGATGTGAATCCTTTCATGATAAGGTGGGCTATATAGAAGGTTTTTCCTAACCACTTTGGCAATGTGGTTGTCAAAGGAGAAATTACTATCTACTTGGGTCCCCAGGTCCCTAATTACTTCTTCCGTACTTAATGGATTACCACCTATGTGGTAATTTGTGGGTACTTTGTTTTTGCCAAAGGGTATAACTATACACTTTTTGGCGTTTAGCTTTAGGCCATGGCTCTGGCACCAGTTATCCGTCTCTGTGAGACCCTTTTGGAGGATACTTGTGTCAGCTGGAGTGTCAATCATGGCGCCCAATTTGCAGTCGTCTGCGAACTTGGTCAGCAACAGTCCTCCCGTGTTAGCCTGGACCTCAGAAAAATGTATACCGAACAAGAGAGGTCCCAGGACTGAGCCTTGTGGGCCTCCACTTGTAACTGGTTTTGAGTCTGACCATGTGGGTTCTGTCCTTGAGCCAGTTTGCAACCCATCGTATGACATAGGGGTTTATATTTAAGCTGGAGAGCTTATCTATGATGCCCGAGTGGGGTATTGTGTCGAAGGCTTTTGCTAGGTCCAGGTAGGCTGTATGGACTACCTTCCTTTCATCGATGGCCTTGATGACTGATTCAAAGAAGTCGACCAGGTTCAAGAGGCAGGATCTGCCCTTAACAAAGCCGAATTGAGTAGGATCCAGTGTCTGTAGGTCCCCAATGTCTTTGTTTGAGTTCCATTATGATCCTTTCCATAGCTGTGCAGACCAGGCTAGTCAGGCTTATGGGGTGATAGTTTCCAGGGTCCATAGAGGCACCACCTTTGTGGAGTGGGACCACTGTCGCTGTACGCCATTCTTTGCGTACATAACCCGTGGTAAGGCTGAGATTGAACAGCAGCTTTACATGAGGGTTTAGCTCTTCTTGGAGTTCATGTAGGACGCAACCTGGGACACCGTCAGGTCCCATTGAAGCTCTGTTTTTTGCTTTGGAGAGGGCGGCTTTCACCTGAGCATCTGAGATGTTAGGGAGGCTACACTCTGCTGGGATAGTTATTTGCTCTTTTTGGGGGGAGGGGGGGGGGAATTTGCACTGAATCTGTCTGCCAGGATGTTGGCAATATCTGTGGTTTCAGTGTATTTTTTGTCATTTTGGATCAACTCTGAGCATATCTGGGAGTTTCCACCCAGGTTCCTAACATAACTAAAGAAAGCCTTGTGATTTTCTTTAGAGTCCTGTGCAATTTTTTTCTCGAAGCTGGCCTTGGTGGATTTTATGAGGGATCGTAGTTTTTTGCTAGTACTGGTCAGAGATGCCTTCCCTTTTAGGGATTTTGCTGTATCATGTAGTAGCTTCCTCCTTCTATTGTACAGCTTATTTATGGCTGGGGTCCACCAGATTGGACGCCTGCCTTTGGACGATTGGGTCTTGGTTTTGTTTGGGATAGCATGATCCATGCATTCCTGGAGGTGTCCATAGAATGCATTTACAAAGGATTCTGCAGTTTGGGCCGTAGTTTCCACTGGTCCGGGGGCCTTGAAGGATTCCACCTCTGTTTTGAGAAGTGTGAATTTCGCTTTTGTGAAGTTTTTCACTGTGGTTTTCTGGGTTGGGGGTGGGGTCGGGATGTGGATATCCAGTGAGATTAATTTATGGTCAGATCTTACCAGTGAGGGGTATACCTCTGGTATGGAGCATAGAGTCCCCATGTTGGTGATGACCAGATCCAGTATGTTTTCCTCTCTTGTGGGAGTGGTGACTAGTTGTTCCATAGCATTTGAGTTTATAAATTCTAGGAACCTTTGGGCTAGGGTGTTGGGGCTTGAGTAGTGCTCCCAGTCTATGTTTGGGTAGTTGAAGTCACCCAATATAATGGTGTTTGGAGAGATCTTCATATTCTCCAGTGATCTCAGGAAAGCCGAGTGGGATTCCTGTTTTTGAGAGGGTGGTCTGTAACATGCTACAAACTGAAAGGCAGCTTTTACCCACTGTTAGTTGCACATGAATGGTCTCCGATTCCTTATGCACCGCCACTAACCTGGAGGTGTGGGTATCTTTGATGAATATGGATACTCCCCCTCCTTTTATGGTTCAGTCCGAGTTTTGGGGCCGAAAAGCATGATATGAGGTATAACCTGGTAGTGCTGGGGTGCTCTCTGGAGCCTTGAACCAGGTTTCTGTTACTGCACAGATATCGATGCTCTCCATACTGAGGAGGGCTTCGAGTGAGTGCATCTTGAGGTTTAGACTTCTGGCGTTGAGCATTACTTTTAGTTTCTTATTGATTGTGTTGTCTATGGAGGTGGGTTTGTCTTTTGAGCCTTGCCTAAAAAAGGCACTATGGGGGTGGCAAGAGCCTTTGCCAATATCTGAAAGCCCAGGGGTGACAGGTGCAAGCCGTCCCTTGCGAAGTAACGTGGCTTGTCGAGCATGTCTTCCCAGGCTGACAGACACTGGATCCTCTTTGAATGACACGAAAATTTTAGCCAATTGTTAAAATTGATCATTTTGTCTTTATACTGTGGCATCATTCTGGGTGAGGGTAAGATGCTGCTCAAGGTCAGGGTCATACCAGCTTGGGCTACAAGATCAGAGAGCTCCTCTATGTCTCTTTTCATGTAGTCCAGGGAGGTATATCTCAGGTCATTCACACCAGCATGGACAATGACTGAGTCATATTTGTACTTGCTTTGGAGTGACCTGGGTGCTTGTGTTATGTGGTGGATCCTAGCGCCCGACAGGCAGCTCACTGTGATCTTCTCTTTGTTCAGTCTGGTGAGCAGGATGTCAGTGTGTCTGACTATAGTCACCTATTACAAGTGTATCAGGTGTGTTATTTAGCCTTAAGGGCTGTGTCTGTTTGACACTGACTTTGTGAGCTATGAGTTGCATGTTTTTTGTTTTGGGGTAGCGTTTGCTTGGATGTCTGCTTTGAAGGTCTCTGCTGCTTAGGCAGATTTTTATTTAGAGCCTCCGAGTATGTTTTTGTGTGTTTATGTGTTTGGTTTGCTGTTGTGGTAGGACTATGTGAGACTGGATTTGTGGTGTGCGAGGTTACCTTCTCCTCCTGTCTGGTTGCACCAGTTCTGAGTTGAGAGAGCTCAGCCTCCAGTTTGGCTATATGTTTGCATCTCTTACATATATTTGAACTTGTTGGAAGGAGGAGAGGGTTGTCTGTGTACATGAGGCAGTTGTAACATTGCCTCAAGATTCCCAGATTCACCAGGTGGACTGGAGAGGAAGCCATCAACTGACCTTTGGATATGCTAGAATAGTATAGGGAACTTCTTTATCACTGAATCAGAAGGACCAATAGGGGACAAGGTGCTAGAATGGAGTATAGGGGGGATGTAGTGCTTTTAGTTTACTAGTGCTAACTTGTAAAGTTGCTTATATGAGCAAGTGCATGGCCTTAGATTGAGAATAGGGTGTTTAGTTTGCGAGAGAGAGCAGTTCTAAGGGAAAAAGTGAAGAGTAGACTTTATGGAGCCAGGAATGGTTTGCACCCGATTAAGCAGCGCTGCCCGATGCTGCACAATCGCACAAAGCCGCGCTAAAGCGGGTTTTTATACAGGGGACTAGAAAGAGCTAGAAATTAGCCCAAAACGGCCAATAAACCACCAGATTCTGTGCTGAGATCACTTTTCCAGGGACAGATAGGCTGCTCAAAGCACCCCACTCCCACTGGTGAACAAAGAAGCTTCCTTCTATCCAAGTAAGGAAATGGGCAACACAGGAACTATACTAAAGTCTGGAATACAGCAATGCCTGTATTAAGGGCTATTCTAGGTAGGGAAAGGCAGGAAACAGGGATTTTTTTTGTTTTTTAAGAGACAAACAGCAGAAAATTCACAGTAATAGCTTAACACAGGCTAGCACACTTGAGTGAACAGCCTCAACAGATAAAATGCAACAAAAGGCAAACTTTAAAGAGCAATTTGAAAACAAACAGTAAAACAAGCTTAAAACAGGTAAAACAGCAGATATAACTCGCTTTTCGTTGAGAACAGAAGTTTGCAAAGGTAGTAGCAATAAATTATACTTAAATCAGTTTAGCAGTCGCTCTTTTTTGCCTCTCTGCTGCTAGCACCACTCTGCAGGACCACGAGGAGCTTTAGCTGAGTAGGAACAAGCAAAAAACGTGCCAAAGCGTGTTTTTATACAGGGGACTAGAAAAAGCTAGAAATTAGCCCAAAACGGCCAATAAACTACCAGATTCTGTGCTGAGATCACTCCTCCAGGGACAGATAGGCTGCTCAAAGCTCCCCACTCCCACTGGTGAACAAAGAAGCTTCCTTCTATCCAAGTAAGGAAATGGGCAACACAGGAACTATACTAAAGTCCGGAATACAGCAATGCCTGTATTAAGGACTATTCTAGGTAGGGAAAGGCGGGAAACAAGGATTTTTGTTTTTTTGTTGTTTTTTAAGAGACAAACCGCAGAAAATTGTTGCCTCTAGTTTAGACCCAGGCCTCAAACTTGCACACCTGTTCTTTGGAGTCTAGTGTCATACCACTAGACTGTGGTGATACTATAAGGAGGAAGTTTTTTTTTTATCACTTACTTGTCCTTTGTTGACCAGGTTAACTCACAAGGCCAGTATCCTTTTTTCTGGGGATACCCGAGATTGTATTTCTACTACTATAGAAAAATTGCTCAGAGGACTGGGGAACTTCCCTTACTCTTCATGTAAGGTAAAATCATTAACAAGTGCAAATACTTTTCGCAGCATGGCATGCAGCATGTGGATATCAGTCACTCATGCAAGTGGCTGTTTCATTAATAGCCCTGCCCTCTGTAAATTTGACATCTCCCATCCTGCCCGCCTCTCTGTTCTTGTTTGTCTCCAAGACCCTGTTCCTCCAAGATGAGGAAGTCAGCCCTTCATTTCCTATCCCTCCTGTTGGCTTCACTAATTCCTGAGCCTTTACTTATACCCAGGTCATTTAGGTCGTAATCAAAACTGTCATATTGTATCACAGAGCCTGAAAACTTAATCATTATTGAATAGCTAGTTGAAGACTAAAACATGTATTACACAAATTAAATGTTGGCTATCTTACTGCTTACCATATTTCAACAATACATTATTTTTAGGCTTAATTATAAATTGAACTTGACTTCGTCTAGTTTTGAACTGGTGATGAACATGGGAACAAAAATATTTATTTTAGGGTAAAATAAGTACATACATTTTTTATTCAAACACTTGAATCAAAAACTAGAATCATTATGCACTAGTTAATCATCAGTATCTTTGGCTTGACCTCCAAACTTCAAGTTCCTTAAACAATTGCAGCAGCTGTCATGGTGTAGGGGGATAAAGCTTGCGACTATGGACCTAGACAACCTGAGACTGATTAGCAGCAAAGGCAGTTGGAGCTGGCAGGGAAAGAGGGGAGTGTCTGCTCTGGAGAGGACAAGGTAGGGCGGAGTTTACCTCACACTGCCATGTATTCTCAGGGGAGAAGTAGCAATGCTGTCACCAGTTTTGGAGGAATTGTAGGTGGGTGTTTGGCTAACCAACTTGAGTGAAAGAAAGTATGCATCCACATGGGAATGTTTGTGGGCCAGCACAGTAATGTGAATTGCTTATCCCTCCTCAGAGGTCAAGGTTTGGACCATTGTAAACATTCTCATAACTAGGATGCCAGCAATGGCACAGAGGACTCTTTTGGCTTCTTGGATGTTAGCCCCTATGGATGGCTCTTTACATCTGTGATACCTTCAGTGCAAGGGAACAAATTTGCTGTATTCCAGTAGGAGGGGGCAGGCATAAGGGCAAAAAGTATGTAATGAGAACATTTCCCTTAAATCAATGAGTTGTTCCTTGACTTGTCTGGCTTTTGGACAATTCTGCACACTTAACTTTTCCATACATTCATCTCTATCCAGGGTGGAAATCTTTGATAGTTCTCTCTGAGTTGTCTTCCTTTCCATCTTATGTGACCAAACTCATTTTTGCTGTCTTCAGGCATCCTTTAAGTGTTACATTTCAGTGCAGAGTTTTGCTGTCTTCTGTTGTAGGAAAGGGTCATCCTAAATTGTCTGAAGTGTTTTTTTCAATGTTTGTTTATTTTATTTTATTTCACATTTGTTGACCGGGCTAGTCTAGCTGGATATATGTCCATTTTCAGTAGAGGCCCGGGGAGAAAAGCTCCAAGGGTAAGATTACAAGTATAAAACAGACATAAACATTGGTAATACAAGTTTTACAAACAAAGCAACTAAGTAGGCAACAATAATTTCAACATAGCAAACCAAATATAATGTATATATAAGAAAAAAGGTTTTTTTTTTTTTTTTTTTTTTTTTAGCCAAAAAGTATTCATATAATGTCAATTGTGTAAGATTAGAGAGGATAGAAGAGGAAGGAGTGAAATTAACCTGGGTCGGTGCAGGAGCATAGCCAGTATTTGTTGAGATGATTTTTCAGTTGTCTTTTAAAAAGTGGGAGAGAGCACAAAGATGTGATGTCAGAGGGTAGTTTATTCCACATTTTTCCAACAGAGATGGGAAAGAGGCAGTCCCCTGCAGAGTTATTAGGTTTTGTTATATTAATCAGTAGTTTGTTGGAAGAACGTAGATGCTTCATGTTGTTGTATGTAAGGTGAAATGAGGTTAGAGAGTATAGGTGTTTTAGTTGGTTGGTATAGGATTGTATGAGCTATTAGGAGCTGTTGAAATAGGAGTTGGTTAGGAAGTTCAAGCCAACCTAGTTCTCTCAGGTTCAGGCAGTGGTGAGTTCTAATTGGAGTTCCTGTTGCAAATCGAGCAATATTATGGTAAGATTTTGCTAGTTTATTGATGTTGTTTTTGGAGAGGTTAGTGAATATGGCAGATGCATATAGTAAAGAAGAGATAAGATGGGATCTGGATAAGGTTTTTCTTGATTCCGGTGTAAGAAAGGCTTTGATTCTGTAAAGGGGTCCAGTTTTCTTATTAACTAATTTTATTGTATTATTGATGTGTGTATCAAAGCTGAGGTTGTTGTCAATGGTTATTCCTAGTAGTTTGGTAGTTGATTCTGGGAAAATAAGGGTGTTGTCAGTTGAAGTAAGAATGAAGTTTGGGGGGGGTAGATCTGTGGGAAGGTGAGAACAATAGCAGTTTGTTTTTTTTGGGATCGAGAAGTAGGCAGCGGTCAGTGAACCATTGTTCGACTGTGGTAAAAGCTTTTTGGGTGATTGAGTGTAGTTTGGTTTGTGTATTGGCAGAGCAGATAATAGTAGAAGGTACTTGTAGAAATGTACTTGTTTGCTAGCAGTTTTGTTTGGCTGCTGTAAGTTTAGCTGCTCTGGGGGGTTTTTTATGCCATTTTTATGACCAGACCTGACTTGCAAGTTTCCATTTTGCTGGTGTTTATTTTCTAAGGGACTGTCTCCAGATAACTGACTGCTTTTGGCTAGTTTGCTGTTCATATAAAAATGCAACTATCTTCAAAATGATTAGAAATTTTTCACAAAATTTTAAAGGAATTATCTATCTTTAAAACATCCTTACACTGGGCTCTTACCATCAGAGGCAAAGTAGCAGTTGCATCTTGAATTGTTTTATAAAATTTCATTATTAAAGTCATTTGTCTGCCTCAGCATATTAAAACAATTGAAAGATCACTTTTACACAGAAAATACCTGTTTTTTATTTTGATGAGAGCTTAAAGCTATATGTTTGTTTTTGTCTATCTGCTCTTCAGAAACTACATTTTTTTTTAATTTCAAAAGGCCTCTGTGTGTGTCTGAATGTAAGCCTAACTTCAAATGTGGAGCATCTGGAGCATTTCTCCCCGGGCCTCCGCTGAAAACAGGCTCTGTGGAACCTAGTCGGACTTTCCCGGTCAACAAATGTTAAATAAATAAATAAATAAAAATAAAATGTCAGTTTCTCTTTGCTTTGAAGATATTTTTACAATTTTTAGAACAAGATCACTAGTTAGATAAACTTTTAATTATGAACTGGGATAATTCAGTAACATTTTCTTAAAGCAGACAGAATTTCGGCCACGTGCATGCCTGTTATAACAAGTAAATGAGTATTTTGCTGTAACTTGATGTAGCCCATTAAAGGTGTGAGATGAAGGTGCTAGCACTGAAGTGCAATAAATATGTTTGCAGTTTCTTATGACATTTTAAGCTGCCGAGTTTGAGTAGCATGTAAAATGACATCAGATATTTTCTGAGAAGGGTATTGCTACTAGTTGTTATTTCTTAAGAACTTCATGAAAACACATTATTGATAGTAAATGCTAAACAATATTGGGAACCAAAAGAGCGCTCAGATGGCTGTATATAGGGCAATGCAGTGGTGCAGCAGTTAGCGTTGTCGCCTCACAGCAAGAGGTTCTCCAGTTCCATTCTCAGCTGGGGTGCCTTCTGCGCAGTCTGCATGTCCTCCCTGTGTTCGCATGGGATTCCTCCCACATTCCAAAGATATGCGTCTGGAGAGTTTATCCCCGGGCCTTTCCTGAAAATGGGCTCTGTCCCAGTCAGACTTCCCAGTAAACAAATGTTAAATAAAAATAAATAAATAAATATATGACTTCTGCTGGTATCTAGCACTGTACGACCATATTTCTGCAAATGTGAAAATATAATACTTTTCTTGGAATGATGTGTGATAAACCAGGTACAGAATGTGCTTACCTAAGGATTCTAAGAATAAAGAAAAAAATCCAGAACACACCCGTGGAGACAATAATTCAACTGCAGCAAGGTAATGGTAACAAGCAGGTTTAATACCAACACGAATCCTTCACAGAACAACTTGATGACAAGCGCTTTCGCCTGGACAATTCCAGGCTTTTTCAAGTCAGAGCAAACAAAGCAAACTGGAAAAACAGTGCTTAAATAGCTGAGTCACATGCTGAATTTAATTGGTACTTGGAAAGCAATTAAAAAGTAATTAGAAAGCATTTCAAGATGATGAAAAATTCAGTCTTGATAAAGCTCTTTAAAAACACATAGTGTTCAGTGTAACACATTCTAACACTCCTGATAGTATATACACTATACAAAATAAAGTAAAAGATCATGTAGTGTGCAAATTATACATTTTCTGATAAATATTCCCTATCTGCATTAAAACATCCAAGACTACAACTTGTATATAAAAGAAATACCAAAACATAAATATGTATCAACAAGCTATAAGCAAGTAAATAAGTACTGTTTACATGTAAAAAGAGCACAACTATGCTTGGAAAATGTAATAAGAACTGTTGGTAAAGCATAAATATGCTAACAGCAAGTACTAAAAAAAACATTATAAAAAATACAGACTATAATCTAGCTCGTCTGAGCCTGAGAACTGGTCCTATGCTTAACGTCTCGTTCATGCCAGGCATGCTGCCAGCATCAAGCCTCAGCTGCCAGATTAATTCCCTGACTTCCAAGGTGGACTCCCAGTCCCCCCCTCTATTGCTGGGATGGACTTGTTCAAGCACCATGAAAGTTAACTTAAAATTGGGACAACTGAGGGAGTGTTTATAGAATGCGTTACTATCTTTCTTTTTGTCTATATCATAGATATGTTCATATATACGCTTTCTAAACTCCCTTTCAGTTTTCCCTATGTAGAAAGCACCGCAGGTCAAGCAACACCCAATGTATACTACTCCTTTCGTGTTGCAAGTGTGATGACCATGTGGTTTCAAATTGACACTGCGTGCTTTTAAATATAACTGACTGTTGTTGATTATAAAAGAGCATTGTTTGCACATGCCACATTTAAAAGTACCATTCCTTTGTTTGGTGGTCGTACAAGTAGTGCTATGTTTTTGTTCGAAAACTTCTTTTAAATTACGGCCTCTTTTTCTAACAAAGGATGGTTTCTTGGAAATCAAATTCTTAAATTCATCATTGGTTTGTAATACAAACCAAAACTTCATAATTGTATTTTCTATCTCCTTGAATTCTCTGAGTAAGTATAAATGAACTGACTCTGGTTCTCTTGGGTTTGTGTGTTGGGAATCATAGCGTTAAAAACCACAGCCTCCTTATTCCCAAATAATGGTGTGTATGCAGAATCCCTTTTACTAAGTATTTCATGGATGAGATTATTCACCAAGTAGTCTGGATAACCTCTATCTGCAAACATCACCTTAAGGTTGTTGGCTTCATCAATAAAATCAGATAACCTGCTACACATACGGGATGCTCTGATAAGCAAGCCTTTAACTATCCCTTTCTTTTGTTGAAAAGGGTGCTGGCTATTAAAATGTAGCAGGAATTGGAGAATGAGGGTTTTCTATAAACTTTAGAATACAGTTCACCTGTTTGAGCATCTCTCAAGATTGCTACATCTAGATAATGAAGTTCATTCTCATTAATTTCATGGGTAAAGGATAGAAAATCAGTAGAAGAGTTAATATGCTCCAAAAACCCTGTCACTTGTTCTCTGGTGCCATCCCAGATGATACATATATCATCCAAGTAACGGCAATAAAAAGTAATATATTGTGCCCAAGTGGACTGGAATATAAACTCGTGCTCCCATCTGTGCAATACCGTGTTGGCGTACGGTGGCACAGGAAGCACCATAGCCACTCCTTTTGTTTGTTTAAACAATTCCCCATTGAAAAACACATAGCTATTATTTAGAACAATGTAGAGCATATCAGAAATTAAGTTAATGATGTTACTACTGAGACTAGTTTCAAACCTAAGAAAATCAGTAAACCATTCAACCCCAACAGTATGAGGTATGCTAGGAATAGGTCTTTAATGTCCACAGTGATCATCAAAGAAGAAGTAAGGCATTTTTCTTTTGGGAAAAGTTTGAGGAACTCCCAGGAATCTTTTATCACATGGGTCATAGCCAGGGTGTGCTTTTTAGTAACAAAATCTATAAATTTGGAAATGGGTTCCGTGACCCCCCAGCCTGAGACAATTGGTCTAAACGCAGCGGATTAATATTTTTATGAGTTTTGGGGATTCCAAAATAATAGGAACCCTGGGTTTGTTAACTAAAAGAAAATTGTACAATTGCTCATTAATGACACCTTGTAATAAGTGATCGTATAATGTGTATTTGATCTTGGCTACAGCTATATTGTACTCATTGCGAGATATGAGACAATACTGCTGGTCGTTGTGTAGCATGTTGTGTATGATTTCTTCATAAGTGTGGTCATACATAAGTACCACACCACCGCCCTTGTCCGGTTTCATGACCCTGACGTGTTCCCTTGAAAGTAAAGAAATAAATTCAAGTTCTTGTTTGGTTAAATTAGAATGCTGCGTGTTCCCAGAACGTAACAACTTGTCTCGTAGTTCATGTTCTACTAGCTCCTCATAAAGCTTTAAAGGTTGCACCATGGGGGGATTAAAGGTGCTTATTCTAGTGAGCCCACTAATATTGTGTGTTGTATTTTTAAAAATGCTTTAAATTCAATGCTCTAGTAAAAAGTTTAAGTTCTACCAATAGATTAGCCAAGTTAGTTCTATTGGAAGGTACAAATTGGAAGCCTTTGGTAAAAATGTCAAAGGCCAACATGTCTATTGAAATTTCAGTAAAATTGTAAATGCTGAAATTATTCATTTTGAACACCCTACAGTTAGAGCCATCCGTAATCTGTATGCAAACCTCGTTGGCGTTAGAGTTAATCAAAGTGCATGGGGCAACACCAAACATGGGATCAAGCCTTGTATCATAATAATTTGCTACACTTATTTGTTGTACCATCTGGTCCCTGGTCTCTGTGGTTTGTACCCCACCCCCTCTCCCGGGGATAATGAAAATCCTGGTTACGCTCTTTTCTATCCTTTTCAGCGTTCACTTCTCGTGGGGCCTCATTGTGGTTACCCTGAAACACTTCATCAGTGCCACTGTCAAGAGTACTGTTATATCTACTATTGTTAGCTGATTTGTTGTAACAAGGGTATGCCTTCTCTTCCCTGTACTCATGAACATCCCTCTCAAGTTTCTTAATCTTTCTAGTGATAATTTTGGAACAAAATAAATCAACCTCCTCAAAGACCTTGTCATAGTCGTGTTTGACCATGCCAAAGTCTAAATCTGAAATAACAATGTTGTGAAGGTTGTTTAGTTCCTCAATCAGTGTTTTAGCCTTCTTTTCATATTCTTCAAGCATGACCGCTATAACCTCAAGGCCTGCCCGATCAAAAATACTGCAAAGCTGTTTATACTGTGCAGAGCCATGCTTAACAAAGTTCGAAACTTAAATAGTCGTAGCCCCTTAGGGATACGCTTGGTCCTGACACATTCTGTCAGGTAGTCAATTCGCATTGATTACTTTTTAGCATACAGTTTATTTTTAAAAGTAGTAAACTCGTATCAATGGCCACAGAATTAACATGAGAAACAGTACCTTTGTTAAAATTGAAAGGCTGATTAAGCCCAGTTTGAAAAGTCAAATTCTTTCGTTTTGTCCTTTGTTTTCTTGGACCGGGCACCTGGATTGACACGAATATTAGAAGTTTTGTGCTTTCATGGCATCCTTGGTTATCGTGAACAACCGGGTGTAGTCCTTGTTCGTCTGAATCCCCTCCAGCGGTGCGTTGTACCAATGGAACACTGCTAGGAAATGTTAGTTGAAGAAATACATACAACATCCTTACGCTGTAAATTGAGAAGTCCCTTGAGCTCAGTGAGCATGTCTAGCACCTGGTTGAATTCTGCTCGCGTTACAGGAAGGTTAGAATCAGTTTCCTGTAGCAAGCGGGTGTAACTGCAGGGTTGAGCAGCCTCGCCGGTGGTCATGGTACCAAAACAAGAACCAGAAAAACTTCACGAACAAATGTAGACCAACCAAGAAAAATCCAGAACACACCCGTGGAGACAATAATTCAACTGCAGCAAGGTAATGGTAACAAGCAGGTTTAATACCAACACGAATCCTTCACAGAACAACTTGATGACAAGCGCTTGCCTGGACAATTCCAGGCTTTTCAAGTCAGAGCAAACAAAGCAAACTGGAAAAACAGTGCTTAAATAGCTGAGTCACATGCTGAATTTAATTGGTACTTGGAAAGCAATTAAAAAGTAATTAGAAAGCATTTCAAGATGATGAAAAATTCAGTCTTGATAAAGCTCTTTAAAAACACATAGTGTTCAGTGTAACACATTCTAACACTCCTGATAGTATATACACTATACAAAATAAAGTAAAAAGATCATGTAGTATGCAAATTATACATTTTCTGATAAATATTCCCTATCTGCATTAAAAACATCCAAGACTACAACTTGTATATAAAAAGAAATACCAAAACATAAATATGTATCAACAAGCTATAAGCAAGTAAATAGTCTGTATTTTTTATAATGTTTTTTTAGTACTTGCTGTTAGCATATTTATGCTTTACCAACAGTTCTTATTACATTTTCCAAGCATAGTTGTGCTCTTTTTACATGTAAACAGTACTTATTTACTTGCTTATAGCTTGTTGATACATATTTATGTTTTGGTATTTCTTTTTATATACAAGTTGTAGTCTTGGATGTTTTTAATGCAGATAGGGAATATTTATCAGAAAATGTATAATTTGCACACTACATGATCTTTTTACTTTATTTTGTATAGTGTATATACTATCAGGAGTGTTAGAATGTGTTACACTGAACACTATGTGTTTTTAAAGAGCTTTATCAAGACTGAATTTTTCATCATCTTGAAATGCTTTCTAATTACTTTTAATTGCTTTCCAAGTACCAATTAAATTCAGCATGTGACTCAGCTATTTAAGCACTGTTTTTCCAGTTTGCTTTGTTTGCTCTGACTTGAAAAAGCCTGGAATTGTCCAGGCGAAAGCGCTTGTCATCAAGTTGTTCTGTGAAGGATTCGTGTTGGTATTAAACCTGCTTGTTACCATTACCTTGCTGCAGTTGAATTATTGTCTCCACGGGTGTGTTCTGGATTTTTTTCTTGGTTGGTCTACATTTGTTCGTGAAGTTTTTCTGGTTCTTGTTTTGGTACCATGACCACCGGCGTAGAGGCGTTCAACCCTGCAGTTACACCCCGCTTGCTACAGGAAACTGATTCTAACCTTCCTGTAACGCGAGCAGAATTCAACCAGGTGCTAGACATGCTCACTGAGCTCAAGGGACTTCTCAATTTACAGCGTAAGGATGTTGTATGTATTTCTTCAACTAACATTTCCCCTAGCAGTGTTCCATTGGTACAACGCACCGCTGGAGGGGATTCAGACGGAACAAGGACTACACCCGAAGTTGTTCACGATAACCAAGGATGCCATGAAAGCACAAAAACTTCTAATATTCGTGTCAATCCAGGTGCCCGGTCCAAGAAAACAAAGGACAAAACGAAAGAATTTGACTTTTCAAACTGGGCGAATCAGCCTTTCAATTTTAACAAAGGTACTGTTTCTCATGTTAATTCTGTGGCCATTGATACGGAGTTTACTACTTTTAAAAATAAACTGTATGCGCTAAAAAGTAATCAATGCGAAATTGACTACCTGACAGAATGTGTCAGGACCAAGCGTATCCCTAAGGGGCTACGACTATTTAAGTTTCCGAACTTTGTTAAGCATGGCTCTGCACAGTATAAACAGCTTTGCAGTATTTTTGATCGGGCAGGCCTTGAGGTTATAGCGGTCATGCTTGAAGAATATGAAAAGAAGGCTAAAACACTGATTGAGGAACTAAACAACCTTCACAACATTGTTATTTCAGATTTAGACTTTGGCATGGTCAAACACGACTATGACAAGGTCTTTGAGGAGGTTGATTTATTTTGTTCCAAAATTATCACTAGAAAGATTAAGAAACTTGAGAGGGATGTTCATGAGTACAGGGAAGAGAAGGCATACCCTTGTTACAACAAATCAGCTAACAATAGTAGATATAACAGTACTCTTGACAGTGGCACTGATGAAGTGTTTCAGGGTAACCACAATGAGGCCCCACGTGAAGTGAACGCTGAAAAGGATAGAAAAGAGCGTAACCAGGATTTTCATTATCCCCGGGAGAGCCGGGGTGGGGTACAAACCACAGAGACCAGGGACCAGATGGTACAACAAATAAGTGTAGCAAATTATTATGATACAAGGCTTGATCCCATGTTTGGTGTTGCCCCATGCACTTTGATTAACTCTAACGCCAACGAGGTTTGCATACAGATTACGGATGGCTCTAACTGTAGGGTGTTCAAAATGAATAATTTCAGCATTTACAATTTTACTGAAATTTCAATAGACATGTTGGCCTTTGACATTTTACCAAAGGCTTCCAATTTGTACCTTCCAATAGAACTAACTTGGCTAATCTATTGGTAGAACTTAAACTTTTTACTAGAGCATTGAATTTAAAGCATTTTTTTAAAAATACAACACACAATATTAGTGGGCTCACTAGAAAAAGCACCTTTAATCCCCCCATGGTGCAACCTTTAAAGCTTTATGAGGAGCTAGTAGAACATGAACTACGAGACAAGTTGTTACGTTCTGGGAACACGCAGCATTCTAATTTAACCAAACAAGAACTTGAATTTATTTCTTTACTTTCAAGGGAACACGTCAGGGTCATGAAACCGGACAAGGGCGGTGGTGTGGTACTTATGTATGACCACACTTATGAAGAAATCATACACAACATGCTACACAACGACCAGCAGTATTGTCTCATATCTCGCAATGAGTACAATATAGCTGTAGCCAAGATCAAATACACATTATACGATCACTTATTACAAGGTGTCATTAATGAGCAATTGTACAATTTTCTTTTAGTTAACAAACCCAGGGTTCCTATTATTTTGGAATCCCCAAAACTCATAAAATATTAATCCGTTGCCGTTTAGACCAATTGTCTCAGGCGTGGGAGAACCCATTTCCAAATTTATAGATTTTGTTACTAAAAAGCACACCCTGGCTATGACCCATGTGATAAAAGATTCCTGGGAGTTCCTCAAACTTTTCCCAAAAGAAAAATGCCTTACTTCTTCTTTGATGATCACTGTGGACATTAAAGACCTATTCCTAGCATACCTCATACTGTTGGGGTTGAATGGTTTACTGATTTTCTTAGGTTTGAAACTAGTCTCAGTAGTAACATCATTAACTTAATTTCTGATATGCTCTACATTGTTCTAAATAATAGCTATGTGTTTTTCAATGGGGAATTGTTTAAACAAACAAAAGGAGTGGCCATGGGTGCTTCCTGTGCCACCGTGCCAACACGGTATTGCACAGATGGGAGCACGAGTTTATATTCCAGTCCACTTGGGCACAATATATTACTTCTTATTGCCGTTACTTGGATGATATATGTATCATCTGGGATGGCACCAGAGAACAAGTGACAGGGTTTTTGGAGCATATTAACTCTTCTACTGATTTTCTATCCTTTACCCATGAAATTAATGAGAATGAACTTCATTATCTAGATGTAGCAATCTTGAGAGATGCTCAAACAGGTGAACTGTATTCTAAAGTTTATAGAAAACCCTCATTCTCCAATTCCCTGCTACATTTTAATAGCCAGCACCCTTTTCAACAAAAGAAAGGGATAGTTAAAGGCTTGCTTATCAGAGCATCCCGTATGTGTAGCAGGTTATCTGATTTTATTGATGAAGCCAACAACCTTAAGGTGATGTTTGCAGATAGAGGTTATCCAGACTACTTGGTGAATAATCTCATCCATGAAATACTTAGTAAAAGGGATTCTGCATACACACCATTATTTGGGAATAAGGAGGCTGTGGTTTTTAACGCTATGATTCCCAACACACAAACCCAAGAGAACCAGAGTCAGTTCATTTATACTTACTCAGAGAATTCAAGGGAGATAGAAAATACAATTATGAAGTTTTGGTTTGTATTACAAACCAATGATGAATTTAAGAATTTGATTTCCAAGAAACCATCCTTTGTTAGAAAAAGAGGCCGTAATTTAAAAGAAGTTTTCGAACAAAAACATAGCACTACTTGTACGACCACCAAACAAAGGAATGGTACTTTTAAATGTGGCATGTGCAAACAATGCTCTTTTATAATCAACAACAGTCAGTTATATTTAAAAGCACGCAGTGTCAATTTGAAACCACATGGTCATCACACTTGCAACACGAAGGAGTAGTATACATTGGGTGTTGCTTGACCTCTTGCTTTCTACATAGGGAAAACTGAAAGGGAGTTTAGAAAGCGTATATATGAACATATCTATGATATAGACAAAAAGAAAGATAGTAACGCATTCTATAAACACTCCCTCAGTTGTCCCAATTTTAAGTTAACTTTCATGGTGCTTGAACAAGTCCATCCCAGCAATAGAGGGGGGGACTGCGAGTCCA
Source organism: Protopterus annectens (assembly GCF_019279795.1). NCBI lineage: Eukaryota > Metazoa > Chordata > Ceratodontiformes > Protopteridae > Protopterus > Protopterus annectens. The sequence continues at coordinate 978,626,079 of NC_056728.1, read as the reverse complement.
CCTTGGAAGTCAGGGAATTAATCTGGCAGCTGAGGCTTGATGCTGGCAGCATGCCTGGCATGAACGAGACGTTAAGCATAGGACCAGTTCTCAGGCTCAGACGAGCTAGATTATAGTCTGTATTTTTATAATGTTTTTAGTACTTGCTGTTAGCATATTTATGCTTTACCAACAGTTCTTATTACATTTTCCAAGCATAGTTGTGCTCTTTTTACATGTAAACAGTACTTATTTACTTGCTTATAGCTTGTTGATACATATTTATGTTTTGGTATTTCTTTTTATATACAAGTTGTAGTCTTGGATGTTTTTAATGCAGATAGGGAATATTTATCAGAAAATGTATAATTTGCACACTACATGATCTTTTTACTTTATTTTGTATAGTGTATATACTATCAGGAGTGTTAGAATGTGTTACACTGAACACTATGTGTTTTTAAAGAGCTTTATCAAGACTGAATTTTTCATCATCTTGAAATGCTTTCTAATTACTTTTTAATTGCTTTCCAAGTACCAATTAAATTCAGCATGTGACTCAGCTATTTAAGCACTGTTTTTCCAGTTTGCTTTGTTTGCTCTGACTTGAAAAAGCCTGGAATTGTCCAGGCGAAAGCGCTTGTCATCAAGTTGTTCTGTGAAGGATTCGTGTTGGTATTAAACCTGCTTGTTACCATTACCTTGCTGCAGTTGAATTATTGTCTCCACGGGTGTGTTCTGGATTTTTTTCTTGGTTGGTCTACATTTGTTCGTGAAGTTTTTCTGATTCTAAGAATAAAGACAAATTATTTGCCTTCAGGTAATATACTTTCCTACTTACAAGTCTCGAGATGGGGTGGTGGAGATCATAGTAAATGTGACAAAAAACTATTTAGAGAAATAAGCAGGCTTTTATTTTACTACTTATTTAATGACAGCTCAATAGAGGACCAGGTTAGGCCAGTATTTTGCCATGCTACTGGGCAGACTGTGGGAGTAAAGGCATGTGAAACAGTGCATCTGGTGTCTTATGATAAATATATCTCAATATCCATTGATATTTTAGTTATGAAACTTTCAAGTAATAACAACAGAGTATTCCACTACAAATTGCAAATAAAACTATTTTATCCTTTGGGATTTCATTGTAGCAAAATGTAGAATTTTAGTCCATGTCTTTAGTTGATCAAAACAGTGCATTTTGAATGTGTCATACTGTTAAAAATACATATTTTTATTATGAAAAAATAGAATTTCTACTACTTGTGTAATAACAACTCAGCTGAAATGCATTTCAGGCCATGATTATATTCCACATTATGCATGCACTGAAGAAACTCAGTGAAGCACCCGAGTGGCAACTGTATATAAACCAGAATTTCAAACTGATATTGAAGGCCTATTAAACCAGTACACCTGATACCTTTGTATAAAAGGTAGTATCTCACCACCGCTTTTAGACTGCATTTTGAAACTTTAAGAAAGTAACAAGAAGAGGTTCAGTTAAAAAATGCATCTAAAACGTCTGTACTGTCTTTGAGGAGTTCAGTGAAGTTCACTTTTGAATATGACCCCACCACTTCATCTTGTTTGAAAGCATGGCATTTTAGCCACAGCAGGTTGCAAATGAAAAAAGAAAAAAAGAAGCATTTTTTGGTGAAATACAAATTTTACTAATGATCTAATTACAACTCAGTAAAGAAATATTGAGGGCAATATTTGTATTCTGTATACTTAAGTTAATTTCAGCGGCCCTAAGTGAAACAGTATAATGCTTTGGCAGCAAAATTCTGTGAACCAAAACATGCCTTACCTGTGTATAAAACAAACTATCTCAGTTTTTCTTTGAGATTTGATTATAAATTGCTCCAACAGTAAAACTTGGGTGTACAGCTATGAAGTACACCTGAGACTGCTATTAGAATTTCAGTGCAGCATACCGATGAATTTTTCCACCCACTTCGGCTGCATTCAGCTGTAACATACCACAAGTGCACATATATAATGTATATTCTTGCTAACGTATATAACATGTTTCCTTCTAATGAAATGATAGCTTAGTAGAGAAAAACTCTACTGTATCTGACATTCTGACCTAACATTCAACACAATACACCCAATGCCGACAGAGTATAATGCACTATATCAGTATGGCAGTGAATACCTATGACCCAGTTCATCTTGTCCTTGTGTATCAAAGGTAATACTTTGGTCCCTCTTTGAGATTTCTTTATGAAACTTTCAAACAGCAGTAACACAGTGTTCAGCTCCGCGATATAATTTAAGACTTATGATTTTATCTTGGAAATTTCGGTGCAACAGAATGTTAAATTTTACTCCAGTTTATTTGCTCCGTATTATGGCAGTCTAGCTATGATAAGTTGCAAAAAAAAAAAAAAAAAAGTCTGGTGAAGTATATAGGATTTCTGTTTTTGATGCACTTACCGCTATGCTACCATTTCTGTTTTTGATGCACTTTCTCTGTTGTACTGCAATCTAGGAAATCTGCCCTTTCCCCACTGTATTGCGATCTCAGAGTTGGTGTGTGTGTGTGTGTGTGTGTGTGTGTGTGTGTGTGCGCGCGTGTGTGTGTATATATATATATATATATATATATATATATATATATATATATATATATATGTAAAATTAGCGGGGTAGGGTGGGGATGCAGCCCCCACATGAGGGTTGGTATAAACCAATTCCTGCTTATGTGAGGGGGCTGTGCCCCCACTAATTATGTATACTAACTCCGAGATTGCACTACACTAGGGAAAGGGCAGATTTCCTTATTGTTAGCATATCAGTAAGTGCTTCCTATCTGCTGTTTTTTGTGTATGTTAGCCAACTATGGCTATTTGTTGGCTTTGTTTACAGTGATGTAAACATTTGATAACTCAAGAGTTTCAATGTTCAGTGTTTGATGAAACGCTGTTTGATGTCCATTTCTTTCGATCGTTGAATACAAACCTGTGTGTGTGTTTTTATATATATATATATATATATATATATATATATATATATATATATATATATATATATACTGGCTTTAACAGTATGATTTCTCAGCTTGTCAGAGAGTGGATATTTCTCCAAGGGGTATCAGTATTTGGGTAGGGCTTGGAAACACTACCTTTTTGTTGGATGAAGTGAATTCTGGTCCTCAAGCTCTGATATTGTTCCCAGTGGCTTGCTTGCCTACAAGGGCTTTCTAAATGTTTGGGATTTTTGACCTAAACTGAAATTGCTTAATTTTGCTTAATTCATTTGAGAGACCAAAAAATATAGAAAATAATATAGTGAGATGTGGAACTTTTCCATGTGACAATTGCACAGTATGCAAACACATAGTTGATAGTTTTGAAAGCATTAATGGAAAAAATTTGACAGAAGAGGCAGCTTCACTTGCAGCAGTGAAAAAATTATATATAGTTTAAAATGTCCTTGTGGATTATTTTATATTGGGGAGAGCAAGAGAAGCTTTGCTGTAAGATTAAAGGAGCACATAAGGGACATCAAAAAGCAAAGATTTCAGTCTCGAGTCCTGTAGCTATGCACTTTAAGGAACACCATAATGGAGATCCACAGGGGTTGCAGGCAACTGTTTTGGAACAAGTAAATACTACATTTAGTACTGATGAAAACAATTAAGGAACGTTTAAGGAAGGAAGGAACAATATTTATTTTAAAATATGATACAGTGTTTCCAAGAGATTTGAATAGGGAATTCCCTTGGAAGCATTTAATGTAAGAAGGTTAAAAAGAATATTAAAAGTTAACCTTTTTAGTTGGCTTTTTTAGTGAACTCTTAATTGGATGATTATGTAATTGATTAAATGCATGCATTTAAGTGTATGCTTACTAGCAGAAAGATAGACTCTGAAAAGGCTTTTCTGAAAGCCGAGGCGCCATAGAAGTGTTACTTGCTCTTAATGGTATAAGAATTTGAAGTTTTGCTGTTAACTTTTACTGCAAAATTTATTTTTTTATTTTAATAAATCAGTCTATGTACTAAACTGAGTGAATTCATCTGGCCTGGAACTTGTGGTGTGAGGTCTGTTTGTTCTACAGTGTGGTGCTATCTGTACACACACACACACACATGTATGTATATATATATATATAAGTATATATATATATATATATATATATATATATATATATATACACACACACCTCCTGTGAGGCTTGGAAAAACACTACCTTTTTGTTGGATAAAGTGAATTCTGGTCCCCAAGCTCTGATATTGTTCCCAGTAGCTTGCTTGCTTACAAGGGTTTTCTAAATGTGTGTGATTTTTTACCTAAACTGAAATTGCTTAATTATATTTACACTTGACTATTCTTCCCACTCCTTGTCATTTCTGAGAATTAATAAAATACTTGTGAATAACGAATCTGGACATTTGCAGACAGTGGATAATGATCTTTTTTATTCTTTCTGACCAGGCTCCTTTTACTATGGGTTTCCACACACAGGTCAGATATGCTTGAACTCTGTGGAGAGCTGATACCTTTTTTGTAAGGGAGATGACTTTAATACAGAAGTCTTCTAAGTCACTGAGACCAAGAGGGAGTGTACTTATAATCAAATTTTGATTCGGTGGAAATCATTTAAACTCGCAACCCAGCTTTCTAAAAACACACATCACCTGTCTTCAAGGTGCAGTGCATACTAAGCTAAGGTACTTAGAAGGCCAACTCCTGGCTTGTCACCACCTGGTCCAAAGGCATGCTCCTAGTAATGAACAGAGAATGGAAGAAACAAAGGGTAAAATTGATACATTTTTTTTTAATATAAAGTGGACTAAACAAAACTGTCCTTTAAACTAGAGACCTCTGGGAACGCAACAGCTAACTACTGATATTTAACATTGAAACTGCACCACTATGATGTGAAAATGTCAGTTGCTCTCATTTAAGACCCTGATTCAAATAAATGTACTGTCTTTTCTACATTTCTTTACCGAAATTTATTTGCAGAGAATATCCCAAAAAGGGACTTGTTAAGAAATAATCTTGCTAGGCTGAATGTGGCACAGTTAACAGCTGCATAAGCCCAGACCTGTAATGCATTGTTAGTGGTGAGATCCTGGATCAGGTAAACACCAGGACTTGTTGGGGTCCAGTTAGGAATGGATATGTTGATAACCACACATTTGTTCACAACTTCAGATGTCTTGCAAATAATGTTTTGTTAACATATACAGACATAATCTGTCTACCTGGAAAAAAGTAATTGTGGCAAGTTATCCTTAAACTGCATAAAAATCCTTCACATGTAACCTCATTCAGACCAATTTCCATTTTAAGTCATCACTGCAAATTAGTTATGGCTTTATTAACAAATAGGGTTGCCACCCCTCCGTTTTTTTTCCTGACTATCCAGAAATCAAACTGATTCTCCGGTAGTCCGGAAAACACTGTACAAACTCTGGTATTCTGTTTCAAAAAGGAAACAGACTATCGGAGTTTGTAAATCGGCTGATTTACTATGCTTTTTTTTACAGAAAAGCATAGTAAATCAGCCGAAAGCAGGCAGCAGGAATGAAAAAAGAGGGCGTTCTCTGCCGAGTGATATCATTGTGACATCACAACATGGGTGGAATGTGGGCAGGAAAGGGGGTGGGGTGGGCGGGGTTACTGTTGACATGAGGGGCGTGGCGTTACTCCAGTTTTCGCCACGAAGGAAGGTGGCAACCCTATTAACAAATGAGTTGTTGATGCACCTACCAGTACTGATACTGATTCGTGTAGGTTGAATGATTCCGCTTTAGGCAGTGTATTATAGACTGTCTTCTTCTTCTTCTTCTTCTTTTTGCTTTTCCTGGTTAGGGATCGCCACAGCGGATCACCTGTCTGCTCATGATTGGCAGTAGAGTTTTTTTTTTTTTTACAGTGTGAAGTTGCCAGCCAGGAGCCCAACCTTCCACAGAAGGCACAAACACACACACACACTCACGCCTAAGGCCAATTTAGAGTCTCCAAACTACCTATAGCATGTCTTTTGGATGTGGGAGGAAACCGGAGCACACCAGGAGGGAAACCCACGTGACCACAGGGAGGACATGCAGACTCCGCACAGAAGGCACCCCAGCCGATGATCGAACCGGGGAACCTCTTTACTATGAGGCGGCAACGCTAACCACTGCATCACCGTGGCCGCCCTAGTTTTGTTACATCTATATGAAATAATTAAATGGCTAAAGGGAAAAAAATGGTAATTTAATGAGTCTATTATTGGAAACAAATGTAAAAAATATAGGATATGATGAAAAGTTGTAAAAGACTACATGAATGAAGAAATGAAAGCAAACAAGAGAAAACTGTAATGTGGGAAAGCAGCAGTATAGAAGATTCAAAAGATGAAAGAAAAAAGTGGTATAAAAAGTAATGGCAAAATAGTTTTAGGTATTACACATGGAAAGAATTGGAGGAAGTGAAAATAATAACTATAAAAGCAAGACAAGACATTTAAAAACAGAGTAGAATTTCATGATTTTTTTTTATGGAGACTGATAAGGAAAGTATCAGCCAACGCAAACATGTCATATAAAAATGAAAATGAAAAGAATATGCAATTATTATCATAACGAAGAAATTACTGAACATGTCTAAATGTTTTCAAATGTAAAAGAATTGTATTAAAGACTGTCTTGCTTATTGAAAATGCAATTTTGATATACAAATCTTTCCTCATGCATTTGATAGGATTAACTAGGGATTTGTCTTGTAACTCTAATTATGGTGGGAATTCCTGTACCTTTTGTTTCAACATTAGTTGCTGTATATAACCATTCAGAAGCCTGAGTCAAAAGTGGAAATAGGCTATCCCTCATTAATCCTTCTGGAAAGAGGCACAAGGCAGAGGGATCTGCTTTCGCCTTCCTCAGTTCTAGTTGAGTACACATTGTAAATTGGAGAGCATTGTTTGTAAAATTTCTTTAT